>NW_027518246.1:803217-803586 GCF_023851605.1 Tamandua tetradactyla | reverse complement strand
TTACCCTGTTTCTAACTCCTGCTGAACTCTGTTACCAATGACATATTTCAAGTTTATTCTCGAATGTCCGTTCACATCAGTGGGACCATACAGTATTTGTCCTTTAGTTTTTGGCTAGATTCACTCAGCATAATATTCTCTAGGTCCATCCATGTTATTACATGGTTCATAAGTTTATCTTGTCTTAAAGCTGCATAATATTCCATCGTATGTATATACCACAGTTTGTTTAGCCACTCTTCTGTTGATGGAGATTTTGGCTGTTTCATCTCTTTGCAATTGTAAATAATGCTGCTATAAACATTGGTGTGCAAATGTCCGTTTGTGTCTTTGCCCTTAAGTCCTTTGAGTAGATACCTAGCAATGGTA
>NW_027518246.1:600000-802717 GCF_023851605.1 Tamandua tetradactyla | reverse complement strand
GGAGGGTGCAAACAAGAGTGGTGATTAATATATTTTACTGCATACTTAACAAAACTGAGTGATAAGATATTAAATCTGGAATTAGCTTCTGTCCAGAGCCTTCCTAAATCTATAGGCTTGAATGTGTTAATAGCTAACTGCCTCTACCAGGCAGCTCTTATTTTTTAATTAAATTTTTTTTTAAATATAGCAACAAACAAACACTAACATCTTAACTTATGGTCATTCCATTCTACATATATAATCAGTAATTCACAGTATCATCACATAGTTGCATATTCATCATCATGGTCATTTCTTAGAACATTTACATCAGTTCAGAAAAAGAAATAAAAAGACAATGGGAAAAAATTCATACATACCATACCCCTTACCTCTCCCTTTGATTGATCACTAGCATTTCAATCTAAATTTATTTTAACATTTGCTCCCCCTATTATTTATTTTTATTCCTTATGTTTTACTTGTCTGTTGTTAAGGTGGATAAAAGGAGCATCAGACACAAGGTTTTCACAATCACCCATCACATTGTGAAAGCTTTATCATTATACAGTCATCTTCAGGAAATATGGCTACTGGAACACAGCTCTACATTTTCAGACAGTTCCTTCCAGGCTCCTCATTACATCTTGACTAACAAGGTGATATCTATTAAGTGTGTAAGAATAACCTCCAAGACAATCTCTCGACTATATTTGGAGTGTCTCAGCCATTGATACTTTATTTTGTCTCTTTTCACTCTTCCCCATTTTGGTCAACGAGGTTTTCTCAATTCTTGATGCTGAGTCTCAGCTCATTCTCAGATTTCTGTCCCATGTTGCCAGGAAGGCCCACACCCCTGGGAGTCATGTCCCACATAGAGGGAGGGCAGTGAGTTTACTTGTGTTGGCTGGAGAGAGAGGCCACATCTGAGCAACAAAAGAGGTCCTCTTGGGAGTTACTCTTAGGTCTAATTTTAAGTAGGCTTGACCTATCCTTCATGGGGTTAAGTTTCATATGAACAAGCCCCAACATTGGGGGCTCAGCCTATTGCTTTGGTTGTACACACTGCTTGTGAGAATATGAAGAATTCAACTTAGGGAAGTTGAATTTTCCCCTTTCTCACCATTCCCTGAAGGGGACTTTGCAAATACTTTTTTATTCATTGTTCACATCACTCTGGGATTTCTCAGGGCATCACTCTGGACAGACCAACAAAATCTCATGCCCTACTCAAGGTTCCATGCACTTATGGTGTTCAATTAAGCTGTCTACATAAGTCATATTAGGAAATGCACTAGTCAAAATATAAATTTTATACCAAATAAACATTTTTTTGCTTTAGTCTCACATATAAGTAAAAATTTTAAAATATTAATTACCATCTATTTTCAACTTCATGTGTAATGATATTCCTTTGTTCCTCCTCATGCAAAAACATTTTTAAAATTTGTACAGTCACTATCATTAGTGACAATATTCCTAGATTATACCTTCTCATTCTTTGTCATCTATCTTTCTTTCTGATTTCATTTGTGCCCTCAGCCCTCCTCCCTCTATCATTCTCACATCACCTTCATTCAGTGTTTTATCATAATTGTATTACAGTTAGTTAGGTGTCCTAACTGTAATTAGTTATGATATTGTGCTATTCATTTCTGAGTTTTTACAATCAGTATCTCTTCACCTCCAATTACCCAATATCTTATCCAATTTCTATCTCTTGATGGTCTCTGTTACACATGAAATTCTCCAAGTTTATTCATTAATATCAGTTCATATCAGTGAGGCCATATAGTATTTGTCCTTTTGTTTCTGGCTAATCTAATTTAAATATATCATCCCACTGTCTTCTCACCTCCATGGTTTCTGCTGAGAAATCTACACATAGTCTTATTGGGCTTCCCTTGTATGTGATAGGTTGCTTTTCTCTTGCTGCTTTCAAGATTCTCTCTTTTTCTTTGACATCTGACATTCTGATTAGTAAGTGTTTGGAGTACATCTATTTGGATCTGTTCTGTTTGGGGTACACTGCACATCTTGGGACTGTAATTTTAAGTCTCTCATAAGAGTTGGGAAATTTTCAGTTTTAATTTCATCCATTGGTTTTTCTCCTCCTTTCCCCTTCTCTTCTACTTGTGGGACACCCACAACATGTATATTCATGTGTTCAGGTTGTCATTCAATTCCCTGAGTCCCTGCTCATATTTTTCCATTCTTTTTCCTATATTTTCTTTTGCTTGTCAGATTTCAGATGTTCTGTCTTCCAGTTCACTAATCATATCTTCTGCCTTTTGAAATATGACATTGTAGGTTTCCATTGTTTTTTTCATCTCTTCTACTGTGCCTTTCATTCCCATAATTTCTTTGATTTGTTTTTTACACTTTTGACTTCTTCTTTTTGTTCATCTCTTGCCTTCTTTATATCCTCCCTCAATTCACTGATTTGATTTTTGATGACATTTTCCATGACTGTTCAAACATTCTGAATTAATTGTTTCAACTCCTGTATCTCATTTGAATGGTTGGTTTGTTCCTTTGACTGGGCCATATCTTCAATTTTCCTAGTGTGATTCATTGTATTTTGCTGGCTTCTAGGCATTTAATTACCTTAATTAGATTATTCTGGAGATTGTCTTCACTTCTTTTAGCCAGGATTTTCATGCTGATGACTTTGTTGCTTATCTGTTCTTTAACATTCAATTCAGCTTATTCTGGACCACTAGCTTAAGTTTTGTTTAACAGACTGGAATTTTTCAGTTCTTATTTTCTTGTTTCTTGGCCTGCCTGTATGGGCCTTTACCCCCAACTCTTAGGAGTGTCTACTTAGGTAATATAGACCCCAGCCAGATTTTCTCAGGCCAAGTTGACCTCCTGTCAGGAGGAAAGAGTCACCTGCATCAGTTTTCCCTGAGGGTGAGACCCAGCAATTTGAAAGACATTCCTGTGAAGTCTCTGGACTCTGTTTTTCTTATCCTGCCCAGAATGTGCTGCTTGTCTGCCTGTGGGTCCCACCAGCATAAGGTGATGTGGTACCTTTAATTTTGGCAGATTTCCCAATGGGGGTGTGGTGGAAACATAGGAGAAGTTGTAGGCTGGCTTCAATAGCTTCAGTTTTCAAAACCCTGGGGTCTGAATTCCTTGAGGGAGGGAATCCACCTGAGCTGGGCCCCACCCCTCTCCTGAGGAAGACACAGGTTTGAGACAAGCCCTCAAACGAGCTTGTTTCTGCCTTTGCCTGGGGCATTTGCAGCCTGAGAAGCCCTGGCACTATATCCAAGGGTATTCAGGCCATTGTAGATACACAGCCACAAAAAGAAAGAAAAAAATCCTTCTCAGAGCAGGACCCCCATTCCTCAGATTTGCTAATCAAGAGCATAAGTTGGTCTGTCTCTTTGTGTACCTTCAGATCCCTTTTGGCCCCTCCTTTCCTTTAAGGCCCAGACCCTTTCAAGTATTATGTGCTATCCAATCTAAAAATCCTGTTTCTGTTTTTCTTTTTTCTTTTTCTGTCAGCCCTGCCACCTTGGCACTGGGGCAAAAATCAGCAACCTCTGCTTTGACCAGGTTCAGCTGAGCTGGGGGCCTATTTGTAGCAGTAAGAATTTGTGAATTCAGTTGTGCTCAGCTCCTCCCTCCTTTCCCCTCTTGGAAGCAGCCTGTCAGGGGGGGGGGGCACCAGCCACCACAGCTTGGGGAGCTCATGGTTCTGGGGGGGGGGGGGCTCACAGCCGGTTCAGCTGATCCAGACTAGTTTATTCTGTGTTTCTGGTCACTGACGTGGCTCCAGAAGTTGTTCTGTCCTGTTCCTGGCTATCTAGTAGCTGTTCTGGAGGACTAACTAAATCCCACACCTCACTAAGCCACCATCTTGGCACTCCCCTCCAGGCAGCTTTTCTAAGCAGTTTTGTGTCTTAATTCTTAGGGCTCCAGGTTCATCACTGCTCCTGCTCTGCAGAGGAAGTAATAACTTTATGGTGGTTTGAAAGGATTTATTTCCCCTAGAAAACCCATGTTTAATCTTAATCAATCTTGTGGAGCAACCATTTCTTTTAATCCCTATTCAATAGGCTGGAAATTTCATTAAGTTATCTCCACGGAGGTGTGACTCACCCACTTGAGAGTATTAACCTTTCATTAGAGGGAGATGTAACTCCACCCATTGCAGGTAGGTCTTGATTAGTATGCTGGAATCCTTTAAAAGAGGAAATATTTTAGAGAAAGCCTGAGAATGATGAGGCAGCCACAAGAACTACCAGAGCCCATGCAGCCAGAGACCTTTGGAGATGAGGACAGAAAATGCCCTCTGGGGAACTTCATGAAACAAGAAGCCTGGAAAGAAAGCTAGAAGATGTCACCATGTTTGCCATTTGCCTTTCCACTTGAGAAACAATCCTGAACTTCATCAGCCTTTCTTGAGTTAAGCTAACTATTTATTGGTGCCTTAGTTCAAACATCTTTATAGACTTGCTTTAATTGAGATATTTTATGGCCCTAGAACTATAAACTTGCAACTTATTAAATTCTCCCTTTTAAAAGCCATTCCATTTCTTATATATTGCATTCAAATGAGAACACACTTTAACAACCCATAAGGCTGGAGCTCAAGGAATCTTATAGCTGAACCATTACCTGCAAGGACTTTGAGTACTATTTCCAAAAGTGAAAAGCAATCTTTTTCCTTACAAAATACTTATTTGATACAATTTAATGAAATTTACTTTTAAATGTGGCAATTTTTGAATGGTCCTACTTAAAAATTTTGGTTTATCCCATTAATTTCTGGTGGAAATAAGAATAGATGGTTTTGAAACTATGCAAATAACTCATTGCCATGAAAAGTAGTTTTTATATTATCTGCTCATTTTGAGGAGAAAACTAATTAATACATGTAACCATTTTCTACAGAAGAAAATCTTTAATTTCTGATAATTGTTAGGTTACAATATCAACTATATTAAAATTCCCTATAGGATATTTCCCCTGAATTCTGAGTGGTCAATTGATGCAAGATACCATTCAAAATTAGTTTCATTTAAATTTGCAAAGTAGTGCCTGTTAAATAGAGGGTTGGAAAGGAAAAAGTAACTTATGTCCATGAAAATATATAACAGCTAAATTTGCCTTATATCTCTTACATTCAATCATACATACTTACTTATTTATAGCTAGGATTTGGCTGAGCATTCTGCTTTCATGGAGCCATCTGTTCTAGACTGATTGTCTCCTGGATATGCCAACCCAATCTCCTGATTCAGTCTGTCAAGGGTCAGTGTTGCCAGTTGACTCTGGAGACCTATGTCCTGAATTTGAGTGATAAACTCTACTCTGAATTTGGGAAAGTCAATATCAGTAAGAGTTATCAGAGGAGACTGGCCAAAACCTAAGGAAAAGAAAATGATTACCGTCATGATAGCAATGTTAACTAGAGTAATTATACTTTAAATTTAAAACATCAGAAAGTAACATTAATTACAATGAGTGTGAGCTCTTGAGAAGGACTTCAGATTTTTTTTCTTGAAAAGGTTTTACAAACATTGACAAAAACCACACAAAGGCAGAAAAAGTTAACACATCCTTGTCTGAAGGCTTTCTCAAATGCACAAGACAAGGCAAAAATCATCCCTTGAGCCAGTTACAAGGAAGTGGGAGCCAGTCACTGGGGTTTCTTGAAATTCTGTAGCCATATAACAGAGAATAAAGAGAAGTACAAATATCAACCACTCATGGAGCAGGCTTAATAGTGCTTAAGGCAAGACTAACCCATATGTACATGAAGATGAATTAATCAGAAATAGAATTAGTGAGAGTAAAAACTATACCTTTATCTATCAAGAATCACCTCAGAGGCCATGAAAAGTGAGCTCAGGCACAGGTGCCCAGAGGATGCATTTCTTGAAGTATGCATTTTGTCAGTTCCAGGGTAAACCTGGGGGAATCTTAAGAGGACCTCTAGAAATGATATAAGTAGGAAATGAATAGGCAGAAGTACACATAGGCAATTCAGATGAACAAGTGGAGACTTCCTGACTATGATATTTCTGCTAGTAAAGCCCTATGCAAAGCAATTCAATTTTCAGAAGTGGGTTTCAGAAATAAGGAGTGGGACTGTGTTTATAGTTCAAGTACCTATATATCCATCATCAATTCTGATTAGACAGCATTTGGATAAGTTTTAATAAAAAAGAAGCTACAATCTTTCCTAGAAAAAATAGCATATTTCTGAATGTAGTGTTCAAAATTTCAGATAGTAAGAGCCAGTTGAGGGAAAGAGAAAGAAAAAGGAAGCAAATAAGAGTGAAAAAGAAAAATATATAAATATGGTATAATAATAATAATGAAATGAGTACATTTTATTGAAAAGCTCTTTCTGTGTTCATGAAGACAAAAACCTTTTCTATAATCTTGTAAAAAATAAAATAAAATCTGAGCTAAATAATCTTAATTGACTTTGCTGCCCAGACCCACAGTCATTCTTGTTAGGCTAATATGAAAATATACACTGGGAATGAAATGTTTTTCTTGATTTTGGAGAAAATACTGTGTTTTTTCATGGTTGCTTACAGCTCTCTCATCAGTTATATCATAAAAGAACTCTGTTTTGAACAGGACTCACATTCTAAAACCAAACTGAATTGGTCCAGCTTCATCATTGGGAGACTTTTAATGCTCACTTTTGACTTAACAATATGCTTGACTTCATTCCTCATATACCTCTAAAAGCAGGTTTTAGAAATATGAATTTGCAATTCTTTGTCTGTTTAAAATGCACCATTCTTACAATGAACAGATAAGCCTTATCAACTCAGACTTCTCAAGGGGACTGCAATTAAAGTAGTAAAATATTTTCATCTAGTGAACATTGACTGAGCACCTGTTTTGTGCTGGACATTTTGCAAAAACTGTGGACATGAAATTATGAAGCTGTGAGTAGTGTCATTGGGCAGCTCCTCTGTAGTGAAAGAATGCAAATATACCCAGGATTAATCAAATCACATAGACAGTGCCATAATGCAAGAATAAATATAGTGCTCTGAGCATTCTGAGAGAGGCAGAACAAATATTGCTCACTTGAACTTGAGGAATGAAGAGGATGCAGTCATCCTAGGAGGTAGGGAAAACAGTATTCCAAAGAGAGGTATGAAAAATTAAAATGACCTGCCACAGCTTCTCATAAAAAATATTTTAACTATCCCTGTCCCCATCCCCAGTGACTGCCACTCACCTAGTCTACACCGCTGTTAACTCTTAGCAGGACTTCTATGATTTTTGCTAACTGGCAGATGTGTCTCCACTCTCCTGCCATGAATCCTCCACAAAACAGCCAGAGTAAATTTTTTGTTGAATCTTGTCTCCCCTCTACTTGAAACCCATCAGTATTTAACATCGCATGAGAATGAAGTCCAAACTCCTTTGCAGTACTTATTCTGCCCATTCTTCTCATTTCAAGTTCAACAATACTGCTCAATTCTGATAAAAATAAATATAATGCACCTCTTTAAACACTTCCCCCAACCCACTTACTCTTGAAGCCATAGTTTAGAATGTTCACATATATTTCAAAACTAGATTCCATTGTAAGTAGTATTGTATGAAGAGTATTCAGTGCTTTTTAAAGGCTATTGGCAGCATACAATTTCAGATGAAAGGTTTCTGAATTATAACTATATGGAAATATCTATTGATTTAGTAGATGTGTTTCTGAAAAAATTGAAATAAATAGTATTTCTTTAAACATGAAATCATACTTTAATTGCAAAAGGAGATTTCCTGTACTCAGGGACTAGGGAATTCAGACATGTCTTCCCAGTGAGGATAACTAGAAAAGCAATTTAAAAATTACATACATATGCTTGTAGGAAAAAGAGAGCTAACAAGGCCCTATAAAGTCATTGGGCAAGATTTGGGAGACAATGAAACCAGAGGTATGAATCAGAACTGTGAGCATACCTTTCCTTTGGAGGAGTTTGGTTTTTCCAGAGAGAGTAGGGAGGGCAAAAGCCTGAGCAGGTGTGTGGAGCTGGGGGTGCCAGTGTGAATCCAAGGCAGCCAAGAGGTTTACTTCTAAACTCTCCAGGCTGAGTGAGGAACTGATGGGTTACCAATTGGGAATATACCAGGTCTCACAGGGACTATATCCAATTTTGAATTACCTCACGGTTTAAATTGGATTATGGTTCCAAGTGATATAATAACTCCAGATGCCAGGTATAAGCAAATACAAGCCCTTTCCTTAGGAGGATAGCATCATCCTAAACCTTGAATTATTTGTGTAAATAATTTTTCAAACATAGCATCTGGCATAGAGTGAAAAATCATGAGGCATATAAAGAGAAAAGACACAGTGTCAAGAACCAGGAAAAGTAATAAATAATAGAAATAGAGCCATTATCTGGAGATGGGACAATGTCTACACCAAATATATAACTTCACTAAGTAAAGGGTAAATGTTGACATTTTATAAGATATTGATTTAAAAAAGAGTAAAAGGGTGTAAATCTTCCAAAGTTAATAAAGGGAAAAGTTTGGACCCATAAAAAGTCAGTCAAATGAAAAGAAGTCAAGAAAGGAGAAAAAGAAATAATTGAAACAGAAAACAGCAATAATGCAATATATGTGAAAGTAAGTATATCTGCAACAACATTTAATATAAATGAACTAGATATGCCAATTAGAAAAAAAGTTTGTCACAAAGGATAGATATGACAGCATAGTATTTAAGAAAAATGACAAGTCTGGGGGAAGAGTGCCGAGAATTAAATCTCAAGCATTACCACTTGAAGCTGTGAAAACTTGGGAAAATTATGTCATCTCTTTGGGTCCATCTTTCTTCTCTAGAAATTGGAGAATAAAATAAATGCTGTGCACACTTCCAGCAGTCATCTGGCAGTAAGTTCTTTTAGGTAAGAACCTGATGTGTTGTGTGGCACCCTTAGTACAGGAAATGTGATTTTGCTGCTCTTGTATGTCAGATTTCATTAAGTAAACTTCTCAATTTTAATCAGGCATTTATTATGTTAATACATTCCATTAGAAGTGGATATTTATTTTCCACACCTAACAATCTACCATCTTGAGAACTAATTTAAATAGATATTTTATAGCATATATGTGAAAACTGTGTATATTCATTAAATTAAGGATCATTCTGAATGCCAACAAAACCAAAATTTTTTCTCAAGTGGTATTTTTCTTCAGGTGCTGAGGCAACATGTTCAGTATTTAAAATAATTAATTATAAAGATACAGACACAAGACTAATAAATTATTCCTTTGGGTACTTGATTCAATATTTCAGAACCAGTGTGGTTCTGAAATATTCTACTATTCTATTATCTGTGCTGGATTTATAAATGTTATTATTTTGTCAAGAAAAGTACCTAATCATTTGGTACAAGTCGAACAGATCCCCATATACTTCCCCCTCTCACTCACTGTTTACTGTTTGCCTCCCCAAAGAATGTTTGACATTGGTTTCAGCTGTTTCAATGATAACTGAAATAAAATTTTGAGAATTACAGTCTAGATTTCTAAACTTCAGGAAGAACTGGGTTGGTAACAGGGTGGCTGTTTTCTCATTCTTTTCTTATCAGTAAATCTGATGTTTTGGAACCTTCTCTTTTCCTATTCCTGCTTCCAGTCAACCTTATTAATATGTATTTGCTTTTTACCTATGCATACAATTTCATTCAGTATCTTTTCTTTTTACTCATTTTGTACTAAAAAAGGTGAAGATATCACTAACACTTTTTACAATAACATGAACATTGCCTTTTAGTCATGATTTTAATTTTTGCTGATGGGATAATGGGGCTGGAACCCCAAAGTTACTGCTCTTGTTGCAGTATATATAGCTAAAGAAGGTGCCCTCTGGGGCTGCAGGCTCCAGCACCAGCAAGCACAGCACCAATGGTGGCTCCTTTGTGTCAGCACCTCCAGATAACCCCATCTTATATCCAAAGTCCACCATTCATGTTGAGAACTTTGCTTTGGTTTGAGTTGTGTTTCAGTTGTCATCAGATCCCCCATTTGTTTCATTCATTTCTTCCTCCAGCTATCTAATTTTCTTTCTTTCTCAGATACATGAGTTTGAGAATTCAAAATGGGTCACATGGCCAGCAGCTCCCTCTTGTGCAGTGAGCCTTCTTTTCTATCCATTCACTAGGGTATCCAGCTAAGGACAGAGTGGTACCCTCAGATGAGGCCAAAAACCTGGTAAATAGCTGGTTTCCAAAAGCTATTTTGTCTGACTGCAGCATCATGGAGTTATCTCACTCTAAATCTCCTCTATTTCTGCTTCTTATATATATACTTGTACTATGGACCTGTGACTTTCTGTTCATGGGTAGATCTGATGAAGTGACCACTTAGAGACACTTTATAGGAACAAAATTGCACTTAAGAAAGGTGGAGGGATTCAAATTTGCTACTTCGAACTGCTAGATGAAAATTTGCTTCAACAATGGCTTCACTTAAAAAATAAAATGTCAAAACATTGTTAAGGGTAATGAATTCCAAACCTATAGCTCCCAGATCTTTCTGTACCCATCCCTGCTAGCATAGCTTCACTAAACAGTTCCTCTTAATGCCCTTCAGGAAAATGAGCTAGTCCAGGATTCTTTAAAGACTAAGCCTTCACTAGAGAAGAATGTATATCCTAGAATTAAACTGAATTGAGAGCTAAAATTAAAGGTATCTCCAAATAAGACCACCAACTTTTCATAGAAGAATTTAGAATTATTTTGGGGTGCATGTGATCCAGGGCTGCTTGACCTTTATCAGCTTGTAAAGATATTGGTTGGTCTCTCTGAAGCTGAATCCTGGATGTCAAAAGCTGGGTGGACTGGCCCAAAAATGGGGCTATAAAGTTTCTCTTTCCACAGTGAATCTGAGACCCGAATAGGCCTGAGAAATAGTGCAATGTTTCTGTAAGATTATACATGAGAGTAAACAAAATCTCAAAAATGTTCACTACAGAACACGTGGAGAAAGCTTTAGCCTTTATGTTAAATAAGTGGCCACAATTTGTCCCATAAGCCAAGAACAAAATTATGATAAAATTTTAATAGTGGAGCAAGGAGAGAGTCAGCTCTTTTATATAAACAAATGAGTTTTGTATTTCTGTTTATTATATCTGACTCATAGCTGGGAAAATGTTTAATTGAAACTATTAGCTCTGTATTTGTGTCTGTCAGTGTGTTGATGTACATTTTCCTACCTCCATATATAGTACAAATAAAACCCTTTAAAAGAGTTCTATTCAAATCACCTAAAGATAAATTAAGCACTTATATCTAAATTAACACTCAAAGCTACAGAAATTGAGGAAGCTGAATATCTAATATTTCCCATGTAAAGAGAGTATTCATTGAGCTAAACCCAGATGTTTCATTAAAAACTCAAGTGCACATAATGTAAGTAAACTTTTGGCAAAATTTAATATTGTATGTCATTGGTAACAGAGACCATCAGGAGATAGAAATAGGGTAAGATAGTGGGTAATTGGAGCTAAAGGGATATGGACTGTGCAACAGGACTGGATACAAAAACTCAGAAATGGACAGCACAATACTACCTAAGTGTAATGTAATTATGTTAAAACACTGAATGAAGTTGCATGTGAGAATGATAGAGGGAGGAGGGCTGGGGACATAAATGAAATCAGAAAGAAAGATAGATGTTAAAGATTGAGATGGTATAATCTAGGAATGCCTAGAGTGTATAATAATACTGAAATGTACAATGTACAAATTTTAAAAATGTTTTTGCATGAGGAAGAACAAAGGATTGTCATTATTGAAGGGTGCTGAAAATAGATGATAACTAATACTTTAAAATGTCACATTATGTGTGAGACTAAAGCAAAAAAATGTTTATTTGTTACAAAATTTAGATTTTGACTAGAGCATTTCCTAATATAACTCATGTAGATAGTTTGATTGAATGTCATAAGTACTTGGAATCTCAGGTAGCACATGAGATTTTGTTGGTTTGTCCAGAGTGATCCCCCAATGAATCCCAGAATGATTTGATCAGTGACTGGAAAAGTATTTGCAAGCCCCCCTCGGGGAATGGTGAGAGTGGGGAGAAATTCAACTTCCCCAAGTTGAATTCTTGATATTCTCACAAGCAGTGTGGACAACCAAAGCTATAGGCTGAGCCCCCAGTCTTGGGGTTTGTTCACATGAAACTTAACCCCACAAAAGATAGATCAAGTCCACTTAAAATTTAGGCCTAAGAGTCACCCCCAAGACAGCCTCTTTTGTTGCTCAGATGTGGTCTCTGTCTCCAGCCAATATGATGAGCAGTCTCACCACCCTCCCCCTCTCTGCATGGGACATGACTCCCAGGGGTGTGGACCTTCCTGACAACGTGGGACAAAGATCCTGGAATGAGCTGAGACTCAGCATCAAGGGACTGAGAAAAACCCTAGAATGAGCTGAGAATTAACATCAAGAGACTGAGAGAACCTTCTCGACCAAAAGGGGGAAGAGTAAAATGAGACAAAGTGTCAGTGGCTGAGAGATTTCAAACAGAGTTGAGAGGTTATCCTGGAGGTTATTCTTACGCATTAAGTAGATATCACCTTGTTGTTCAAGATGTAGTGGAGGGGCTGGAGGGAATTGCCTGAAAATGTAGTGCTGTGTTCCAGTAGCCATGTTTCCTGATGATGATTGCACAATGATATAGCTTTCACAATGAGACTCTGTGAATGTGAAAACCTTATGTCTGATGCTCCTTTTAGCAACTATATCAACAGAAGAGTAGAACATGTGGAATAAAAATAAATAATAGGGCGAACAAATGTTAAAATAAATTCAATTTGAAATAGTGGTAAATAAAAGCGAGGGGTAAGGGGTATGGTACATATAGTTGTTTTTCTCTATTATCATTTTATTTCTTTTTCTGTTTTTTTCTCTATTATCATTTTATTTCTTTTTATATTTTTTTCAACAGAAAAAAGAATATTCTGCTTGTGAGAATATCAAGAATTCAACTTGGGGAAGTTGAATTTCTCCCCACTCTCACCATTCCCCGAGGGGGGCTTGCAAATACTTTTCCAGTCACTGATCAAATCATTCTGGGATTCATTGGGGGATCACTCTGGACAAACCAACAAAATCTCATGTGCTACCTGAGATTCCTGAGATTGATTTTCTGAATCGATGCAAATGTACTAAGAAATGATGAATATGCAACTATGTGATGGTATTAAGAATTACTGATTATATATGTAGAATGGAATGATTTCTAAATGTTTTGTTTGTTAATTTTTTTAATTAATAAAAAAAGTTAAAAAAAGGAAAAAAAATTAATATTGTTATTTGAATAAAACAACACTGTCTTCTGAGTTATCAATGTCAAGTACAACATATCCATATAATCCATATAATTTTGTTCTACTTGGTTATGTTCTTCCTAAATTTATAGAGGTTTACTTATCAAATAAGTTAGCATTATACTACCAAGTGTTTAAAATAATGAAAATACAAATTTGTGTCTAATCCAAATGAGTTATTCTGAGAGATTTTATTTTAAGAGTAATTGTGTTTTATATGATGTCAGCTTGAAGATGATTTAAAAAAAAAATGCTACCTGCCATAAAATAACCAAACTTCTTTGTAAATTGCATTATTTCAATCTGAGGCATTTCTGAAAGTGCTTGCAATCAGCTAGAGCATCATCTTCAGATGAAAAAAAAGCAGGAGTGGACTTTAAATGAGAAGCAATGCAAGTACATAAATTATGTTATACCTGTCAATATAATCCTGAGAAAACTGTAAAGGTGAGACAGGGCCAAATCCCCAATTGACCAGGTATTTTTGGACATCTTCAAATGGACTTTACCCAGCTACCAACTTCTAAGGGACACAAATATATTCTTGTTACCCTATGTCTCTTTTCTGGATGGATAGAGTATTTTCCTTGTCACAAGGCAACCATCTTCACAGTAGCTAAAATCTACTAGACATATTTTTTGCCCCACCAGGGGAATTCTTGCTAATCTTTCCAGTGAAAGAGGATCCCAATTTCTTGCAACTGTAATCAAGGAACTGTGCAAGCTCTCAACAATCAACTAAAAGCTTCACTGTCCCTTCCATCCTTAGTTGTCAGGAAAGTTAGGATGAACAAAAAATGTCTTAAAACTTAAATTGGCTGAATTATTTGAACCCCTCTCTCACCCTTAGCCTAGGGTTCTTCCTGTAATCTAGAAATCCTAAGATCCAGCTCACTGGGAACCCCCCAGGTAACCTTCTGTGAAGTCATAATGGAAAGACACATAAGGCTCATTATTTCTTCTACTTTACTAGACTCCAGAATATTACAATGTGAAATTGATAACTACTGCCAGGGACCAATTGTATATACCCATTTCCATCATTCACAGATCTGGCTGTCTTTTCCTGAGACTTCTCTATAGTGAACTCTACATGACCTTCAACTAGAGACTTGATATCCTCAAAGGGACATCAATGAAATACTGGTTCAAGACCTAGTTGGAAAGGACTTTATGAAGGATTATTGATCACCAATACAGCAGTAGAAAGACAAGGATTTGACCTCTGGTTCCAATGTCATAACTAAAATGTGATCAAAGCCCTTCTTTAGTGGTCACTACCATTTTGAATCTCAAGCCAAAACATGTCAAGAGGATTCCAGAATCAGATGGCATCTGGTGTAGACAGCTTCTATCCAATATATTGAAATAAGTAAATGATGCCTTATATCACAGAACGAGATGTACTGGAATTTCCTTCTCTTAGTCTCTTGTTTCTCTTCACTGTATTTCTGAACATTCATCTTATAAATCTCACGCTGTCCATTTCTCTCCCAATAGTAGCATACCTTCCCTAGGCTGTTATACTATCATTTCTTTACCCTCCTTATGCCTGATATACTCTTGCTTTGAGCACTATTCATTTTTCCTTTAACATATAGCAAATGAAAACAAAACCAGAGTCACTTCTGGGTCTGTACCCATCCCCCAATTAGTCCTAATAAAGGTATTCCTCTAATGACCATCCCATTTACATGTGTAGACTTGGCCCTGATAGGAGACATCAGATATAATCAATTAGAGTGATCTCCTTTACCAAAGGACTCTGGGCTGCCCCTCCAGAGCCTCCAAAATTGGGTTTATAATGTTGACTGTAATGCGGTGTTTTACTAAAATTCAGACAGATAAAAATGTCTACCTCATAGGGCATAGTGAACATCCAGTTTCCATGAGACAGGAGTGTACTGCAGCATACTGTAGGGGCCAGACCCACTTTAAAGTCAGCACTTTAATCAACATAGTTTACTCCATCCAAGACAGAAACTTCTGCTGGGCTGAAAAGCCAAGCAAAGGAAATTGTGGGTTAAATGAGACTAAGATATCAGATAACAATGCCAAGATGATGGTTATGAGTCTTCTTTTGAAGTTTACACTCAATTTAGTTCTAGAAGCCAACAACCTGTTACTTCAAGAGAACACTTATTAAGCTTTTCAAGGATTTTATTTTGTACGCAGATACACCGCATACAAAGTACTACCTGTAAATTGGGTTGGTTCCTATTATACAGCTATGCTGTTCCCCAGATAGTTATTTATAATAAGCTTCCAACAGAAAATAAGCTAAATGACCTCTTTCCATATTACAGAAACTCATGAGAAGATCATTGTCAGGATAGAGGTGGCTCCAAATGGATCATAGAAAAGCCCTCAATCCAGGCCAAACACTATGGTTCTTGGTAGCATGTTTGTCACTGGGACAGCTATCACCTGTGTTGGTAAATACACTAAAATTACAAGTGATATTAGAAAAGGTAACTTCAGAGTCAGAAAAATTCATCTCCCACCAAGAGCAGGCTGTCAGCCCATTAGCTGATTGGAAATGGCACAAAATGACTACAAAATTGATTGAGCAGCCCTAAAGAAGTGTGAGCATTAGTGGAGAGCCCAGTGTTGTGAATTTGTAAATGACAATCAAGTAGATATTTGCCAAGAGTTAATGGCAGGCAGCAGAAACCCAAGCTAGAGAAGCCTCCAAAGCAGCTTACACACCTCTCAATTCTGATTGTTCAGGTATCTTTTTTTGGTTGACTTCTGGAGTCATGGGAACATTGGCTCAGAGATGTCCTAACAGCACTCACTTTCCTTTTAAACATAATATCCCCATTCATCTGATTTCTCAACCCTTAAATGATTCACCACCACTAACGTTATAAAACCTAGTATACAAAACCAGCTGGACAAATAAAACCTTGAGCTTTAGTGAGCCCATGAAATTGATGATAAAACACAAGACTTTTAGTGGTGAATGAATGTAAAATCTTTGGTCAAGCCCCTTGTTTCAGTTTGCTAAATCTGCCAGAAAAACAACATGCCAGAAAGCAATATACCAGAAATGGACTGGCTTTCACAAAGGGGATTCATTAATTTACCAAAATATGGTGGACTCCCATGCGTTCATAAACAGATGAGTGGATAAATTAAATGTAGCATACCCATTAAATGGAATATTATTAAGCCTTAAAAAATGAAGTGCAGATATTAGCTACAACATGTATGAACCTTGAATATATCATGGTGAATGAAATATGAGAGACATAAAGGGACAAATATTGTATGGTTTCTATTATGTGAAATACTTAGAATAGCAAACTCACAAAGGCAGAAGGCAGAATAGTGGTTACAAATGGATGGGGGATGGGGAATTATTGTTAAAAATGAGCTTAGGTTTTAAGTAAAGATAATAGGAAGTAGTGGTGAGGGTTACACAATATTTTCTATATATTTAGTGTCAGAAAATTATCCATTCATATTAGCTAGGGTTCTCTAGAGAAACAGAACCAGCAGGAGATATATGTAAATATATAATTTAAAAGTGTCATATGAACTATGGGGATGTAAGAGTCCAAGATCAGTAGGACAGGCTGCAAGCTGGCAGCTCCAATGAAGGTCCTCAACAAATGCTTAGGAGAGGCTAGTTGGGTAACTGTGGAATATAAGTGTTCAAGATCTGTTGGGAAGTCCACAAGCTGGCAGCTCCAATGAAGGGCCTCAATGAACTCTCAGGAGAGGCTGGCTGGCTGAAACAGGAAAGGTGATTGGATATTCTGAATCCTCCTTAAAAGTCTCTGGCAACTAGATAAAGTATCACTCATTGCAGAATACACTTGTAATCAGCTGTGTATTCAGACAATATGTTCAGGATTTAAGTCTATGAAATGTCCTCATAGCAATGGACAGACCAGCACTTCTGATGAGAGAACTGGGCACCACCACCTGGCCAAATTGATACATAAACCAGACCATGATACCATTTAAATGATTAAAATCATTTTTACATTAAAAATATTTTACCATAATGAAAAATAAAGTCATTAAAAGGTAGCTGAAGTGGCTGTACTAATATCAGGCAAACAAACTCAAAGACAAATGAAATACTGATACAAAACAAAGTAGGAAATTTTTATTGATAACAGTTTAAATTGATCAGGAATATTTAGCAATTCTATATACTTATGAACTGAACAAAAGAGCCCTTAAATATGTGGAACAAATATGGAAAGAAGTAAATGAAGAATTAGATTATTCAGCCATACAGCAATTTCAATGATGGTGGACCCCCTGGACAGAAGACCATTAAAGAAATAGAAGATGTGAACAAAAATACAACCAATAGGACTTAACAGATATATAGCAACAATTTCTGTCCAACAGAAGTGCACCTTTTTCTGAGGTACACAGGGAAATTTCTAAAGATGAGACCATTTGTTAAGTCATGAAAATGTATAAACAAATTTTAAGGATTGAAACTGCACAAAATACATTTTATAGCAATAGTAAAAAGATGCTAGAAATCAATAACAGAAGTCAAATAAAACTTATAAACATGTATAAATTAAACACACATTCTTAAACAACAATAGATAAAAAGATAAATCACAATAAAAATTTAAAAATTAGTGAAAGTGGATGAAGATAAAAAACAACATGTCAAAACTCATGGGTTGTGGTGAAGGCATTATTAAGAGACATATTTATAAGTGTAAATGCTGGCATTTAAAACAGAAAGTTATGAAATCAGTAAAAGTAATAAATTTTCACCTTAATTATATAGAATAGATGAAATATGTAGTCCTATTTAGAGAAGGAAGAAGGAAATCATAAATAATAGAGTTGAGATAAATAGAATATAGAATAAAACCAAATAAACCACAAACTCACATGTTTTGGGGTGAAGAAAATCAATAAAATTGATAGAATTTTACCAGACTTACAAAATTTATGCAATGAGGGAATACCAAAAGCAAATAAGAAATCAAAGTGGGAACACTATTAGCACCTTGCAGAAATAACAATTATTGCAAGAATATACAGTGAACAGTTGTACTTAAATATTGTGAACAGTTGTACTTAAATATCTGGATAATGTAGATGGAATGGATTCATTTGTGGAAACGTAAATTATCAAAATTGGTTCAAGATAAAATGGAACATTTCACCAGATCTTTAACAGAACAGTGAATAGGCAATCAAAAACTCCCAACCAGGTAGGCCACAGTGGTTCACTGGCAAAGTTCTTGCCTGCCATGTGGGAGACCTGGGTTTCATTCCCAGTGCCTGCCCATCTTAAAAAAAAAACTCTCAACAAAGAAAAGTACAGGAACAATCAGATGCACTGATGAAATGTACAAAAATTCAGAGAAAATTAACACCAACTCTGTCAAATTCTTCCAAAAATTGAATAAACAGAATAATTCCTAAATGATTCTTATATATCAGCACTACCTTGATACCAAGCCTGATAATTACATCACAACTAAACTATAAACTAATGTTCTGTATGATTATGGTTACAAAAATCCTCAGCAAAATATTAGCAAAATAAATCAAACAGCATATTAAAAGTAGTTTACAAAATGAACAGGATTTATGTATTTGAAGAATGGAAGGGTGATTCAATGTGTGAAATTCAACAGATATAATACACCACATTAATAGAATGAAGAGAAAAAATATTATCTTAGCTGAATTGAAAGTAACTTGAAAAAGTTCACCACCTTTCATGATTAGAACACACTAAAAAAGTACAGAAGTTCACTTATTCAAAAGGATGAAGGACATTTATGAAGAACATACACTACCATCTTAATTGATTGTAAGAGATTGAAGTCCCTCCTACTAAAATCAGGAGCAAGACAAGGATGGTACTTTGATCAACACTGTTCAAAATTATATGGAAGACTAGCCAAAGCAATTGGAAAGAAAATAGTAATATATCATTCAAATTGGAAAGTGTATTAGTCATGGTTCTCTGCAGAAACAACCAGCAGGACAGATCTTTAAATATGAGATTTATAAAGGTGCCTAATGCAACCGTGGAAATGGAAGAGTCCAAAATCTGCAGGGCAGGCTGTGAAGCTGGTGGCTCTGATGAAGGGTCTGGATGAACTCCATAGGAGAGGATCACTGGCTGAAGAAGCAGTTAAAGACTTTCTCTTCTTCCTTAAAGGATTTCAACTGATTGAATTATCTCATTGAGGGAGACACACTTTAGTTGACTGCAAATATAATCAGCTGCAGATGCAATCAATTGACTCATGATTTAATAATTCAGATTTCCAATATATCAGCCAGCCATAAAATATACTTTCAGCAATGGTCAGGGAGTGCTTACCTGACTACAGAACTGGGCACACCACCTGGTCAAGTTGACACCAATACCTGACCATCACAGAAAGGAAAAAATAAAATTAACTCTAATTGCAGATGATTTGATCCTACAGGTAGATAGTACCAAAGAATGTACCAGAAAGCTACTGATTCAGAAAACACTCAGGGTATAAAATTAACATTCAAAAACTAAACAGGCCATTTTGAAACAATTCAGTTTACAATAGTATTTATAAGAAGAAAAATATCTTAGAGTATCCTTAGGCAGTTGGGTGAAAGATTTTTGCGTGGAAATCACCACCCCAAAAAAACAAACTGCTGAAGAAATAAAAGAAGATATAAATAATGGAATTATATTAGGATTGAAAGACCTAATATTGTTAATATGAGAGTACTCCCCAAATTCAATCCCTATCAATATTATAAGAGATATTTTTCAGATATTAAGATGCTATGAAATTATGCAGCCCCATACAGCCAAAATCAACTTGAAAAAATGTTGTAGGACTCATACTCCCTGATTTCAAAACTTAATGATACACGAATAAAACAGTGAAGTATTGGCATAAAGATGTAACTCTCAGCAGTTGAATAGAATTGAGAGTCCAGAAATAAGGCCAGTTGATTTTTTTTTTGCATGGGCAGGCACTGGGAATTGAACCCAGGTCACCAGCATGACAGGTGAGAACACTGCCACTGAGCCAGCATTGCTTGCCCAAGGCCAGTTGATTTTTGACAAAGAGTGCTAGGTCCATTCAATGGGGAAAATATTCTCTTCAACAAATTGTGCTAGGAAAACTAGATATTCAAGTTAAAAAGAATGAATTTGGCCTTATCTGTGACACTATATACAAAAACACTAACTCAAAAAAGGACAATGACCTAAATATAAAAGCTAAAATAATAAAATTCTTCAAATAAAGCCTAGGGGAAATTTCAAGACTTATTATTTGGCAACGAATTCTTAGATATAGCACTAAAAGAACAGGGACAAAGGAAAAGTGGATAAATTGGACTTCATCAAAACAAAAAACTTTTATGTATCAAAAGACATTAGCAAGAAATTGAAAAGACCATCTACAAAGTGATTAAAATATTTGGAAACCACATATCCAATAAAAGTTTAATATCCAAAATATATCAAGAACACTAACAACTTGAAAAATAAAGAAAACTCAATTTATAAATGAGCAAAGGATTTGATTAGACATTCATTCAAAGAAGATATACACATGAACAATAAATCTGTGCACAGCTGCTCAGCATCATTAGTAACTAGGGAAATGCTAATCACAACCACAATGAGAAACTACTTCACACCTACTAGGATTTCTGTTACTAAAATAATAATAATAATAATACAATAATAAGAAAATAAATGTTGGTAGAGTTGCAGAGATACTGGAACCCTTGTAAAATGTTGGTGGGAATTGTGATGGTTTGAAGTTGTATAACACCCCAGACACAATCATGCTCTAAAAAGATTACCTAGTTCATTCCTGTGAGTTTAGGATCCCCATCCTGTGGGATCCGTTATGTGGATCCATTTCAAGTAAGATCTTTTGGTGAGTAGAACCTTAAGTTGAGATGTGGCCCATTCATTCAGTCTTAATTCCCTTATTGGAGTCCTTTATAACAGGGTAAAAGACAGAAAACAAAGAGAAACTGAGAGAGAAAAAACAGAGGCAGAAGGTAATGAAACCCAGGAGATAAGGACCAGCAGACACTTTTATGTGCCTTCCTCAGTGAAGTAGAGTTCCAAATTGCTGCCTTCTGGAAGAAGCCCTGTTGCTGCCCTGATTTAGATTTCTTTCACAGCCTCAGAACAGTAAACTTAAGTAAATTAATAAATCCCCATTGTAAAGGCCAACCCATTTCTGTATATTACATTTCATCAACTTTAGGAAACAAAAACAGAATGTAAAATGTTTAGCAGTTCCTCAATAAGTTAAATATTGAATTAGTTTATGACCATGAAATTCTACTTGGGAGTATACACCAAAAAATGGTTGGAATTTTTTCTTTCAAAAAATTTTAGAACAAGATTGGCAATTTCCTCAGGACAGCTGATGGAAATTTTAATATGATTTTGTTGTATAAATAGATAATTGACTTAAAACATGAAATCATTTTCTATGTGTATGGAATGCATAAGCAGGTTTACAAATTTGTTTCTCATATTTAGGTTTTGATGGTAATTAAAAATATATCTTTCAATCCCAAGAGGAGGGCAGTGAAAACTGAGAAAAGTGAAAAGAGAAATGTAGGTGAAAATCAACCCCCCTGTTTCTTGGTGATAAAAACCATGTGAAGCTGAGGTTTGGCCATGACTCATGTCTCAGAAAACATATGCAGGGGTAGAATTTGGTCATGATAGATTGGAGGTATGTTAACCTACATGATATTTTAAAACAAGAATGATTTTAGGAGCATTTTGGAAGATTAGGATCATAAATAGTCAATATAAATAAATGAAGCAAATGTCAATATAGTGCGTTATTATTTCCAAGAAAATAATAACATAAGAAAGAAATTTTACAAAGACAAACTTAACAATAATACTATTTTGATAAATATGTAAACAATTAATTTAATTTGTGATATAATAGTTTTGGAATATTGTGGGGTTCAGAAGTGGATAGATATTTTGTGGGAGTGCCTTCTTTGGCAAGAAGTTGAATAAAAATTGGGAAATAGAAAATTTTTGCATGAAATTGCACAATCAACATCTCTAGATATACATCAATAGAAGTAAATAATGAGAAAGAGTTACCTTCAAAAAGTGGGAGTGAAAATGTGAACAGGCAGCACATTGTAGCTTGTCACCCTAAGATTGGCTATATTATTCAGTATTTTCAGCTAAGATCACTTCATTTTTGAGCCAGTAAAGAAAGCAAGGTAACACTTTTGGGAAATGAGTTGCTTAGAACATAGGAGTCAGGAACTTCAAATCTTAAAATGTAGAAAAAGGATAACCTTTGCTGGCAATGTCTGTTCTCTTTTTTCTGTAGAGATGTATTTGTTTATGAACTGAGTAAGGCAGCGGTAGTATGGAAATTTTTTGGCACAGATTTCATTCATGGTGTTGAATCTAAAAGGCAGTTCAGAACCAGTGTTTCTCATGCTTTATGTGGGCCTATGTTTTCCTAGAGATCTTCTTAGAATGAGGACCCTCATTCCACATTGCTCTGATGAAGCCTTTGATTGCACTTTGCTGCTGAGCTCCCAGGATTAATTGATGTTCCTGGCCCATGACCCTTCACTGTGAATAGCAAGGTCCTAAGGCAGGACTATATTGATTAGAGAATGGGTTCCCCAAAACTGATACCTATCGGTATCACCTGAGGACATTTTAAAACAGTGAAGGCAAAGAGCAAAACAAGAAGAATTAAATCATTTTCTAATCAGAATTTTTACTCCCCCCAGATAATTTCAAAGTACAGAGGGGAGCGATAGCCACTACCTTAGATTTTGTGATTCAACGAGGGAAACATCTACCTTTGCAAATGTGGGGGTAGTACAAACACAAAATTTCCATATATTTTAATAAAATAAAGCTACTTTTCTTTTCTGTACTCTTCAATTTTTTCTGTTTTCTATGTTTAAATGCTGGAGAAAGACATCAGAAACCCAACATTTTGCTGGGCCTAGAAATACAAGTCTTAAAAAGACATAAACAATTGCTCTTTTCCCTCAAAGGTTTGTTTCTCTCACATTTATTTTTTCAAATAAATTTATACAATAATATTCAGACAAAATAAAACTAAAATTGGGGAGTTGTAAACAGGAAAATTGTTCATTTCCACTCAAAGGTTTTAATTTTGATTGAGGACATGATAAAATTATCAAGTACATTTTTGGATGCCTTAAATTTTTATTTATTTTCTCCCTGCAAAACAAGAAAAAATAAATTAAAAAATGGCTTCCTGTTTCCTTTCAGAGTTTTTAGGATCATTAACCTGTCTTGGAGAGTACTATGTGGTTTCTACTCTACCACTTCTATTTTGATTTTCCTTCTTAGTAATATGACCACCTTTCATCCCATCATTTATATTCATATAAATTTTCATATTTGATAATTTTACCTTAGTTTTAATTCCAGGTTTCCTGTAGAAAATTCTAGGTCTTTTTCCATAATGTGTAAGCCTGAGTCCCTCCCTTCTTGAGGAACTATGTATTTCTTGGTTTTAAGAATTCCTTCAAAAATATTTGCTGAATAAATAAAGGATTATGCACTTTCAGAATGTGAAATAATATCTCTTCATTCTTCAGCATTTTATGAGGGTTTAAAATTGCATCTGGCAAATCCATTCAGAGCATCTGAGTCCTGATAAGGTTAAGTGTATGTGTAGTGTGGATGTGTCTCCTGGAATGTGGCACTGATAGGTTTATTAACTGTTTTTTTCCCCTATATAAATGTGAGAAAAAATAGAGGAGGCATTTGACAAGAGAAGACAATGCTGGACAGTTCATCTTTGGAAAAGGGCAAGCTTTCCTGTGAAACTGGCTTCAGAGTCTAGTTGGAATCTCTATCTTCTACAATTTCAGATCTGGTAAGTAAACCTTAAAATCAGGTGTTATTAGATTTTTTCTGTGACAGAAATACTTAAAATCTTTAAATTTTATTAGTGTGTACTTTTATTTCAGCATTTACTTTATCTCTCTTGTACAATTCAAAGAAGTGCATTTAAATTTCTATCTTAACATCTCACTGCTCCTCAATACCCTCCATTTAGGTTTACACATTTTTCACTTAATAGTTGTTAATATTGATAACCAAGGTTTCTAAATAGCTCTAAATCCACTGAATATTTCTTCATCCTATATGATCCCTCAACAAATTCAACAGTTTCATCTACAAGTCAACCATCTCTAGATTGTAACAATCTTTTGGGTTTCTTTCCATTTCTCTGGTCAGCTTTCTTGACATTTGAAGAATCTTCCTCAAACATTAAATGTGTAAATCCTCAGGAGTCAGTCCCCACCATTCTCTTCCTTCTCCCTCTCTCCTCCCTACCTAAGCAATCTCTTTCAATCTTTTAGTATAGCAACTGTTCAGAAACACAATGCTGCATTCTGTATCACACAACGGAGCCACAGATTGGAATGCAAAATTCCCCACCAAGCTATCTGAGATGTGTGTCATCAGCTACTCTCATGGACTGTTGCCCAAATTGCTCTTCTGTAAAAATCTGAACCATAAAGAGTGGCCTTAAATGCCACACCAGGGCCTAAAACCTGGAATGATTCTCTTGGTGCCTATGTCTTCTTTTTTCCTTGGACAATTGCCTGTAATTAAACAGCATCCTAATCAAATTATCAGTAAATGTTCCCCTTTCTATTTGGAATATTCTTACTTCTTCTCCCTCTACCTCTTTATTATCCATTGCTGATTTTTAGCCTATTTCCTGGTTATTAGCATTCTGAAAAATTTTAAATAATGCTTCCTTATGCAAGTCTTCTCTACACTGTCCAAAACCAAATATAAAGTAAGTTCTCTGCTAAGAACTTCTCTATTAGGCTTATGTACTAAAACGTTGCATTGTAATCATGATTTTTTATTAGATTTTTATGTATTGAGGGCAGAAATTTAAAAAAACACAGCAATTACCTGCTCCGGCTTTTGGCAAAAAGCCTGATATATCATTAAAACATAATTATATTTAAAAATAAATAAGCAATTGAGTTTGTTTATATACTTCTTTCCTGAACTCCCCATTTTCACTGCCAAACTACTAAAACAGGAAATAATCATTTAATTCTTAAAAGTCTAACAGATCTCCTTCTTAATTATTTCACTTATTCTACAAAGACTCTTTCACAAATATATATGATGATATTATTTACTCCTTAACATTTTTCAGTGGGTTTCTGCCATCATTAGAAGGACATTTGTATTTACCACACATTCAAGTCCTGAAATCCAGCTGGCTGTCCCCTCTGTTTCAGGCCACTCAACTGCCATCATATCTGCTCTCACTTCCTGAAAGCACTATAGTTTCTCTTATATCTCTGGGATACTTTCATACTCTTCAGCACAAAAAGAAAATCACAAATTATTTCTAATCTCCAAAAAGGTTTCAAAGACTTTTCCAAGCCAAGATTTTAAAAGTCTGAAATAAATACAGCTAAATGAGATATATTTTCCAAGAGAGCTTTCTCATCTCTATAAATCAAGTCTTGATACTAAAAATGCTATTCATTAAAGACTAGCTAAATCCATCTTTTAGGAAAACCAATAATGAAATTACTTAATTTATTTTGGTGATCACTAATCTCTTGATGGTTTTAGTGTCTCACAATCCTTATACATAGTAAATTTATTTGAGATGACCTCCTCTGGATGGCCTTTCCCTTTTGTGATAGTGAAATATGCACCTTGAAGAATCAAGGAACATACTTTTTTCCTTTATATGAATATAAAATTTCATCACAAATATATTTAAATATAGATCACACTGAACATGCACCTTGAGAAAACGTTGGTAACTCATAAGTTCTCTTAGAAATAGAGACCATTAAAGATTCACTTGAAATTGCTCTACAGTACATCCCAGAATGAAAAAAAAATCATAAAAGAGTGAGGAATCTCCAGAAAAGCAGGAGAGATTCTTTTGAGATGTTCAGAAGGATGGCAGAATTAAAGGGCATAATCTGTTTTCTATAATTCCATCTAATGTGTTTTTCTAATTGGAGGAAAAACATTTTGTTATAAGAGATATTTCTTGATTAGACTTATCTTAATCAGCATCCAATTAATCAGGTTGCATTCTTTGGATTATATGACTCATGAGAACATCACCTGCATAAAAAGAGTTTACCAACAAATCAGCCTTATTCTAGATGAATAAGCTGTGAGATCTTGAGTGTAATGACAGTATCGTCAATGAAGACATGATTTCTCTGGGTTTTCCAATCTATTTTGGTTCTGTTGAGTACTGGAGATAAATCACCATGACTTCTTTTATTTTCTAGATGTACCTGTAATCAGAAGACAATTACTTCATTTCACTACAGACATTTTAGTTAGGTCTTCAGAGGGTATGTTAGGTTAAACACATTTCTCCTAATTTAAAATGCACACATAATGTTCTAATGAAAACTTCTCTCATCTTAGTATTCAGGAGTTAATTTTTCTGTGTTTAGACCAAAAAAGGGAAACCAAAGAGGGAGGCATACCATACTTACTTATATGAAGACAGAAAAACAGGAATATTAAAGTTTTAACTAAGTCAAAGTGGAAGGAAATGCAAAGGCCAATATCAGTGGGAATTAGTGATAGGATTTCTGAGGAATTAATATTTAAACTAAGAATGCAAAAAAAATGAGTATGGGGTGGGAAGGTGATTTTGTGGATTGGGGTATGTCATGGTCAGGTTCATGTGTCAAGTTGGTCAGGTGGTGGTTCCCCAGTTGTCTGGTTGGGCAAGTGGTGGCCTGTTTGTTGCAATGAGGACATTTCATGGACTTAAATCATGACCACATTGGCTGCATCCCCAGCTGATTGCATTTCAGCTAAAGGGAGTGTCCTTCCATGAGTGACACTTAATCTAATCACTGGAAGGCTTTTAAGGAGGATTCAGAAGAGACAATCACTCTTCCTACTTCAGCTAACCAGCCTCTCCTGAGAGTTCTTTGAGGAGCTTCATTGGAGCTGCTGCTTCTGGCCTGTCCTACAAATCTTGGATTCTTACAAACTCACAGTTGTCAAGCCAGCCTCTCCTGGGAGTTCATTTAGAACCTTTACTGGAGCTGCCAGCTGGTGGCCTGTCCTACAGACCTTGGACTCTACATCCCCATGGTTATGTGATACACTTTTGTAAATTTTATATTTACATTTATCTCCTACTGATTCTGTTTCTCTAGAGAATGCTAGCTAATACAGGGTAAAAATGTGTTCACTGTAGACATCATGGCACTGTTTTATTGTCTTGAGTCATTATGAGTGGACATGTAAAGGAGCAATCTCTGGATTCCTGGTGGAGCCATTAATTAAGATGAAGACTAAAAGAGAAACTATAAATATTTTTAAAAATGTTTCTTTTGCGGGTGAGAGGCTATGTTCTGAAATACATTCCATTTTGGGTGCATGTAATGAAACAAATAACCATGATGAATCAGCAAAAAATCCAACAAGTGTTTTGTCACTTTCAATTCAGAGATAAAGATGGAAGAAATTAAAAAACAATCAAATAAATTTATGAGCATGTTAGGATACTGTGTAAAAGAAGGAGTGAAGAAGGAAAAGGATTTAGTTTTCAGATGTTCCAGAAATGGCTTTTTGTGTGGGAATGTGCATGATCAAGGATTTGAACCTGGGTATCCCACATGGAAGGTAAGCATTCTACCACTGAACCACCCAGGTACCCCTCCAATAGTTTTTTGAGTTGTTCTTTGCAGAGGGGAAGTGGAAGGAGTGATTAGAGTATTTTGAAAACAGTTAAGAGACTAAGAGATCAGATGAATCAAGGAAAAATAAAGTTCTCAAATGAAGAACATGGTTGAATTCTTCTTTGGTTCCAAGTTAGGATTTGTTTATGGGAAGATCATTGATTATTCCATTAGCAAGATTTACCTTTCAGGAATTGTTGGTGATCTTTGAAAGTCAAAGGGTGAGTGGGGTGTGAGTAAAGAGTAATAGCACTTTAGATTTTGCTAAGGAGAAAGCAGCATCTTGAGGGATAAATAGGTAAAGAGGAGGTAAAGATTCTAATATGGAAGAGACAAATGAGCTTAAGTGATCATGTGGATTGTAAGGAGAAAGGGGTTTCTGGTAAAGGAGGCTGAATTTATAATTAATGATATGGTTGCTAACAAAATAGGAAAGGAAGAGTTAATTTGGAGACAATGGATTCAGCCAGAAGCAATACAAATTTTCAAGTTAGTAAGAGAAAAGTAGCAATTGCCTATGAATGCAATAAATGTTTGGAGATTTTAAAGTAGTAATGGTAATTTTCAAAACTACATGACCCATCTGTTAATTAGGAATTGGTTTTATCTGTTGACATGATGGGAAAATGAGAATGAGTGAGAATCAAAGGGTATGGAGAAGACTTAAGTATTTTTGGAGGATGGAAGAAAAATTTGCCAAGAAACTAAAGTTGCAAAATGTATTCAATAGCCACTAGAAGTTGTGATTCTGTTTTTATACCAAAAACATTTTACTCATGTACTGTGTTAGTGGCAATTGTGGAATGCAGGTATTTGGAGTCACCTCCTATTTGGGTCTTTATCAGTAGATATAACAAATAGTAAGAGAGACATAAAAATAAAATGTTAAACTTAGTAAGTATTTATTGAAATGGGTAAATGTGGATTACAGTGGTCAATAAAATGAGGAGAAATATGAGAAAGGGGCTGATGTTTGGCAAGAGACATTGTGTTTATTTGAAAGGATTATGTACCCTGGGAAAGCCCCATTTTAATGCTGATCTATTCTTGTGGGAGCAGTGGGATATTTTTTTGTATGCTGTGTGGCAGGGGTCACATGCACACACTCTTTCACTCTTTTCCATGTGAGTATCCCCTTATTGCTGCAGCATTTGTTGGATTTTTGTTTGTGTTTTTCATTTGTTTGTTTTGCTTATTTGTTTGGGAAGTGCATGGGCTTGAAACTGAACCCAGGTATCCTTCATGAGAGGTGAGAATTCTACCACTGAACTACCCTCACACCACTCAGCAGGATCTTTTAATCCCTTTTCAGTACTATAGTTTGGAAACTTGATTAGATTATCTCCACGGAGATGTGACACAGCCAACTGTTGGTATTAATCTTTCATTAGAGGGAATTGTGACTCCACCCATTCCAGGTGGGTCTTGATTAGTTTCTGGAATCCTTTAAAAGAGGAAACATTTTGGAGAAAGCCCTATTTTTAGATCCATGAGAACCATGAGAACCCACACAGCCAGGGACCTTTGGAAAATGCCCACAGGGAGCTTCATGAAACAAGAAGCCTGGAGATACATCTAGCAGACTTTGTCATGTTGAACACATGCTTTTCCAGTTGAGAGAGAGAAACCCTGAGCTTCATCAGCATTTGAGTTAGTTGCCTTCATTTATACAGACTTGTTTTAATCGGGACATTTTCACAGCCTTAGAACTATAAAATTTCAGCTTAATGAATTTCCCCTTTTTAAAAGCCATTCTGTTTCTGCTTTATTGCATTCCAGAAGCTAGCACACTAGAACAGTGATCAATACAGGGGGAGTAATAATGTGGACAAACAAAAGAGACATGATTGTGATCACAGGTTGTGGCTTCTGATTGATATGAGATGGGATATTCTGGGTAAAATTTTGATGTGGTGCATAGCACCGTGGAAATTTAAGTTTGATGGACAAGCAATATATAATTGTAGCTATATAATTTTCCAGCCATGTAATTTATTCATGTTACCAAACTTTTCTGAAGTTCTGATCATGTCCTATGTTAACTTGATAAATAAACTATAATCATGAGGACTAAGATGATGACAAAATAAATGAATCTATGTAAACTTTCAAAGTCACTTTTAATACATTTTTCTTGACTTTGTGTACAAATGATGTTTACTTCTATTTATTACACCCTTCATCATTTGTAAAAGAAATAAAATTTATTATTAACCAAGTTCAGGGAGATAATTTACAGTTCATAAATGATTAATACCTTCACACAAATATATTTTATGTAAGAATATTCCAGCTAATGATGATAAATATAAGACATAATTTCAGTAAGCATTTTATTAAAATATCAGATGGAGCAAACATATATCCTCTGACACATCCATCTTATATTTTCACAGCCTATTTATTTTAGAAGAATTTTGACAAATAGAAAAAACATTGTAGCCCTTGTTTAGGTTTGCTAAAGTTACTGGAATGGAATATACCAGAAATGGAACAGCTTTTGAAAAGGGACTTTTTTAAATTGCAAGTTTGCAGTTCTAAGGCCATGAAAATGTCCAAATTAAGGCACCAAGAAGAGATTACTTTCACTCAAGAAGGGCTGATGCCATGTGGGAAACCTGTTATTTGAGAAGACATGTGGCTAAGTCTGTTAGTTTTCTCTCCTGATTTCATAAGGCTTCCTGGGGGTGTTTTCTTTCTTCATCTCCAAAAATCTCTGGCTGTGTGGCCTCTGAAACTTTTTCCAAAATGATTCCCTCTTAAAGAACTCCAGTAAGTGACCCCATCTTGAATGGGTGGGGACGCATATAAATGGAAGCCACCTGATCAACAGGTCCCACCCACAACTGGGTAGGTTACATCTCTGTGGAAACATCTTAATTAAAAAGATCTCACCCAGAAATATTGGAACAGATTAAAGAACATGCTTTCCTGGGGTACACAGCAGTTTCTAACCAGCACACTTCTGTACCCCTGCTACTTTCTGTTGAAGGGTATATTAAGGGCTAGATTTTGAGGATGGGTGGCATTGATCACCCCAAGTGAAATAGTACCTCAAGTTTATTAACTCCATCATGAAGGAGATTTTAATTTTCATGACAAGTACCCAAATGTACAAGGAAAGTATCTGAAAACCAAAGTTGAAGGAGTGATATATCTAGAAATCCATGTGGGGAAACAATAATGACTTAGGTCAGGTGTATATTAAAGGGTGCAAGCTTTGTAGAGCACGAATGGAGTCAGTATCCAGAGGATGGGAGATACTGATTAATCAATGTTAGTTCATAAACCAAGAAAACCTGATTCTGAGAAATTCCATGTTTGACTGTAGGTAATCTAAATCTGCACTATGTTTTGGAATCAGGGAGAGAATATAAAGTTCTGAACATTGTGGGCTAATTAGCACACAAAACTCAATGGTTTTCATGTTCATATCTGTAAGAAATTTGAGTTCATATTTTGTTTCATAGAAACTGTAGCCATGGGCTTACTTGTAGCACTGGGAGATGAGACTCTTACTCTTGTTTTTCTTTGGCACTCTGCCTGTTTCTATTGTTTGGCTCCTGGGATATTCCCAGTGAAGGTTTTGGAATTCATGAGAGATGGCTCTGGAAATTGTGCACATATCTTGAGTCTCATGGATTCTTCATCCATTTTCAGCATTGCCTGATTGTGATTATCCTGTCTGACTGTGAAAAACCACACAAAAAGAGAGAAAAGTCAAACTATTGACAATGCAACATTTGGTGAGTAGGGCATTGCTATCTCTACTGAAACCACATCCCATTTGACAAAATATGGGCAGAATTATCCAATATGCCTTAATTTTCTAAGTGCATTCAGAAGATATTCAAGGATCTGAGATCTACTTAAGTGACCCAAGGTCTCTGGGATAATCACAGCAGGTCAGGGACTAAGAAATAATCTCCTTTCCAACATTTACAATAATTTGTTCCAGCCTCAATTAAGGCTGCCTATTCAGAGAAGAGATGTAACTCATGGCCTTGATAGGTAACTGATTCCCTCATTAGCCCTGTTAGTAAAAGTGATGGGCTTAGGACTGTGGTGACAATATGTGATACAAATGAGTGAGAACACAACTTAAAAGTTCAATGGAGAGGCTAGTGTTTGAATAAAGACTGATTATTTCAGTCATTCTAGTGTTAAAGGTGTTGAGATGAGGGGTTTGTGGTCTTCAGGAAAGCACAAGAGAGATTAGGCCAAAAAAATACTGTGAGAAATTATTTTTCTGCAATAGTAAGCATCTTAAAGTGCATATAGATAGAATATATCTTCAGATTTTGTACAGATGTTTGAAATTTTCATTACCACCTTATACCTAGTCAATGATTTTCCTTCTTTATAAGTAAACTTTATGTAAATTTGAAAAGAGGGAGCAATTAATAGGGAATATTAATTAATAGGGAATATTGATTTTGCCTGTTCATATGCAAGAAGGACTGTAGTAATTATGGTTAATTTTTTTTAAGAGAACTGGAGAGACTGATAAGTATTTGTTGGTAGGAAGTACTTTACACATAAGACATAAGATCTTTCTTAATTGATAAAACTTTGTTAAACTGTTTCATAGATGAGAAAGCCAAGGTCATTTAAGGGGCAGGTAGAATAATCAAACTCTGGTCATTGTTGAAATGTGATAGATCAAGGACATTGCTTCTATTGTTGTAAGTCTGAAGATTTATTTGAAATTGGTAGAGAAGAGTGTTTCATGTATACTTTTCCAAGTGCAAAATGTATGATCACTACCTGGAAATCATTAATACCAGGTTTTTAGTCAATATCCAGTTTATACTACATCACAACTCCTGTGATATTAATTTATAATGAAACTTTTCACTGTGTGAAAATCTTTGCAAGTGTATCTTATGTAAAAGATGCCAAGCCAACACTGAGAATGATCTGACTGGAATCCCAAACAGAACTTGAATTTCTATATAGGCAGGCTCTCCATTCATCAATGCTGTGATCTAAGTCATCTTACTATAAAATTAGTGTGGATGGTGCTGTTGGAATCTGTATGTGTGATGTTTTAGGAACCAGTGACCTTCAAAGATAGACTTCACCCAAGAAGAGTGGGACCTGATGGACACACTCCAGAGAAAAGTGTTCATAGATTCAATGTTCCTGTCCACAGGTATTTCAGAAGTTTATTTTTCTTGGTGTATTTATCTGTCTGTCTGTCTCTCTAATCAATTTAATCTATCTTTTACCTATTTAACAAGTATCTGGAAGAGCTTCCCCATATGCCACGACAACCTCTGCTATTCTTTCATAAAACTTAAAACTACTTGCAAGAAATTTTGTTCTTCAATTTTTACTTAATTCTCATTTTTCACATCACTGGAATCTAAATTCCATGACTAAAGTTTAATTTGTTTTTTAATACTTAATCTCCAGTATTCAGAGCTATGCTGAGAAGGCAATAAATTTTATTTAAATGATATATGAATTGATTGAATATCATCTAAATAATTATTATGCTATGCAAAACTGCAGAAAAAAGCATGCATTTTTCCATATATAACATCTTCTTTCTGGTGGATCTTATGTTTACTGGATTCTTTTAAAAATTACTGTTTAACCACTGTGGAAACATAATTTCTCCTTTTATGGAAAGTATAGTGACTACAGTCTTTGAATTCAGACACTGGTATCAAAAACCACAGATCTCTAATGTCATTTGGTACAATGTCTAACATCCCTTTGTCGTTGAAGGATTGTCAATATCCTGTGTTCAAGTTGTGCTTCCCTATGTGATCTTCAATGTTAACTTTTCTCATAGCCTGCCATGACCTCAATACTAATGCCCAGTAATCAACAGATATATCAAAAACCCTTGTATTTCTTTCCCATAAACAGGTATCAGCTATGTGAATTGGATCTGGTTTTCAAATTGGAACAAGGAGAGGAACTGTGGAAAGAAGTGTTAGGATTTCCACACACAGGCCAGGGTTTAGGTTGAACTCCAAGAACATGTCCTTCAATGCAAGAGATACTTCGTCAATGAATTAGTAGATTCTTGGAAATATTAACTGAAATTTTCTTTAAGTGGGTGATATTCTCTTAAATGTAGGCAAGAATAATGGCAAGAAAATCTAAAATGAATCATTAGTCTTCTCATGTACCAATCTCTATTCAAGTATCCATCTCCCATTGTCTTTGAATTTTATTAATATACTTATTGCAGTTAACCTTTAACATAATGGCCTTTGTCACCACCATCCTCTTTGAGGATTCCCCTCCCTTTACTTCCCAAAATCCAATCTTCATTTTATTTTCCTCTTATTTTAATTTTTAACATATTTTTAACTGTCAAATTTTTGAAAAAATGTTTTTACTTACTAGGTTGTTCCTTAATTTTGCATTCCTTCCCCCTTCTAAGAGACTATGTTTGAGATATATCACATGAATTTTGGCAGTTTTAAATTTTTTCAATCTGCTATTGACACTCTAACATATTTGTTTGCAATTATTTCAGGCAGAGAATGTGACCTTAGAATACAAGAAAAGATACCTATGCAACATATCCTCAGGAATGACACATCTACTACCATTTTCTCAAAGCTACATTTCTTGGGTATGAACACTAGTCATTCAAATAGAGACCTTAGAATGGAATAAATCGTGAATTCAACAGAATTCCCTGACTTCAATTTAAGGTGCAGTTAAGCACTGTACCAGTAAAAGTTTGGGACAGTTAACATGAACTCAAAACAATAAGATGAGGTCTTATACAAGTACAATTGCTGAAATACCATGTGTATATGTAATTTTTGAAACAGTGGAGTCTTCAAAATTTATTAGATAGCCCATAAATTAGGATGCTATAGGGGATAAAATCTGTTTCAGCAAACTATGTAATGTAACTAATGTGAAAAATTTTAAGTGGCTCCCAAAATAATTAGCATAGAATTGATACATAGATCGTTGAATTAATGAATATGTGTGAGCAAACTTTTAAACATCTCTCCTCTCTTTCACAGCAGCAGAGGCCTCACATTCAAGGGGATAACTTTGAATGAAATAATTTGGAAGAATTCATTCACAACTCTATATTGACTCAATATGTGTCAACTCAAGGTGGAGTGAATCCTATATCATCAAAATACTTCAAGAAGTTCTTGGTGAGCAGGCATCCCTCAATCAATGTAAGTAAATTAACACTAGAAGTAAATCACATAACAGTCATATATGTGGGGAAACCTTCATAAAAAGTTCTGATCATAGGCAATATGAGAAAACACACACTGTAAGAAAAAAGTATGGGTGCCAAATATGTGGGAAACCCTTCAGTAAATCTTCCAACCTCAGATGACAAGAAAGAACTCACAATGTACAGAAACTCACAATGTACAGACATCTATGTGGGAAAACCTTCAATCAAATATTTACCCTTAGACAACATGAGAAAACTCACATTGGAGAGAAACTGTATGAATGTCATCTATGTGGGAAAACCTTGAGTCAAATATCTACCCTTAGACATGAGAAAATTCACACTGAAGAGAAACCAGCAAATGCCATTTATGTGGGAAACCCTTAAGTACATCTTCCAGCCTCAGGAAACATGAAAAAATTCACACTGGAGAGAAATCTTATGATTGTCATCTATGTGGAAAAGCCTTAAGTCTAATATGTACCCTCAAATGACATGAAAAAATTCACATTAGAGAGAAACCATTTGAATGTTATCTCTGTGGAAATGCCTTCAATTGAATTATGCCCTTAGACAACGTGAAAAAAGCCACACTGGAGAGAAACCATATGAATTTTATCTATGTGGAAAAGTCTTAAGTTGAATATATAACTATAGATGACATGAGAAAATTCACACTATAGAGTAGCAGCATAACTGTCATTTATGTGGGAAAGCATTCAGAAAAAGTTTTAACTTTAGAATATGTGAGAGAACTCACATTAGAAATCAACAATATGGGTGTTAAATATGTGGGAAAGCCTTCAGTCAAAATTCTTCCTTTTAGACAACATGAAAAAACTCACACTGGAGATAAGCCATAAGAATGTCATTTATGTGGAAACCATTCGAAAAAGTTTTAACTTTAGAAGACATGAAAGATCACTCTTTAGAAACAAACAAATATGGGTGACAAATATGTGGGAAAGCCGTCAGTTAATATTCCAAATTTAGACAACATGAGAGAACTCACCTATGAATGTAATGAATACAGAGGAGCTTCAGCCACAGCTCTAATGTTCAAATAAATGAGAGAACCTACACAGGAATATAATTCTGTGCCAATGTAATCAATGTGATAATGCCTTCATTTGTCATTTATCCTTTAAAAACATGAGTGAACTACAGTTTGAAGAACTCTGTCTGTAATGACCTGGAGGTCATGTCAGCTGAACATCAGCCTAGGTGCAGATAAGAAAAATACAGAGTAATAATAATTCCTAAAACTGAAAATATAACAGAAAAGTACTTAACAGGAGGAAAAGACACTAGAGGAACAACAAATAATTAATGTTGGAGAAGATATCTGGAGAAATTTTTAATGAAATGAACATGAAAAATTATTAAATCTCAGTTTAATGAATGAAGGAAATATTTAGTGATTTCAAATTCCTCCATCAGCATGAAGGCTTTCATGCAGAAAAAATTCCAATGCAAAATCAATTGAAAATTATTCAGTTAGTGTTCACATCAGAATCACCAGATGGGGAATAGATCTATAACAAGAATTCTCCACCACATAATCCAATAATGAACCCAGAATATGGCATAAGTAGGATTTTGAAGAAAAGATATATGGCAATGTTGAATGCAGAATTTTATAACAACTAGTAGGACAGAAAATTAAATTTTTCCCCAAATAGATTAGTACCTGCAAAATTATGGGAAGTAAATGGTGCTTCTGAAATTTCTATTAAATGGTCCAGTTCTTATATTTTCTTCAACACTGATTGAAGTTATAATTACTGGGGTGTATCAGAAAGTGACATTGAATGAAACTGAAATGTGTACAGTACAAAATGATGTGCTATATCTATTACATATGGTTGAAATGTATATGTATAGATGTGACTAATGGAACAGATAAATAAATAGATAACTTGATAAAGTGTGATGGTGTATACATTTCCATTTAAAATGTCATTATTGCTATGAGTTAAATGGAATTTAAATTAATTTAAATAGGAATTATTAATATTAATTATTTATATATTAATTTAAATATGAAAAGTAAATAAGGTTACAGGCCTAAAGCCAGGTTGTTTTCATTTTATCAACTTATCTTAGAAAACTGAGTTACAGTTTTCAGGGTTAAAATGATACTTGTAATGTAATAGACTGAATAATGGTCCTATAACCCCCAAAGATATCCAAGTCTTAATCCTTGCAGCCTTGAATGTTATCTAAAATAAGAAAGCTGTCTCTTCACATGTGATTAAGATAAAGGTGTGGAGAACTGATGTTATTCTGGACAATACCAGTAAAATACAAATTTTCTTACAACACAGAGTAGAGAACATGATATGGCAACCAAGGCTGATGGGGACATTTCAGCATGTCATGCTGTAGGATTTGATGATGAAAGAGACCAATAGGCAAGGAATGCTAGCAGCTACCAGAACTTAAAAAGGGAAGAAATGAAGCTTTAGAGGCCAGAAAAAGTAAGGATATGGATTCTTCCTTAGAGTCTCCAGAGGGAACATGCAGACACATTGGTCTCAGACCAATCCAATTTGGAATTATGGACTGCAGAACTGTACCATAACGAATTCTAGGTGTTACAAATGGTGATTTATAAAATAAGAAAACATGAGGTAGCCCTCATAATAATTTTTAAACATATATTATTTCACAGTTCTCTGCTTTAGGTCACTTTTACATAGTTGTTGAAGAAAATATATTGTTATGAAAAATTGGCTTTAAAAATATTTTAATCCTGATCCAATCTTGTGGAAGCAATCATTTCTTTTAATCCCAATTCAGTACTGTAGGTTGGAATCTTTGGATAAGATTTTCTCCATGGAGATGTGACACACCCAATTTTGGTTATTAACTTTGATTATCTGGAGATGTGACTCCAGCCATTTCAGATGGGTCTTGATTATCTTACTGAAATCCTTTAGAAGAGCACAAAGTTTTGGAGAAATCTCACAGCAGACAGAGCCTACAGAAATGACAGAACTGAGAGAAGCCTCACAGCCAATAGAATCATCACAGAAGAGCTGACACAGATGACAACAAATGGAGTACAGAGTCAAAGACAGTTGTGGAGGCTTGGAACTCAGCAGATGTTGTCATGAGATTTTAAGCAAACCAGAACCTGTAGAGGCAGATGCCAGCCATGTGACTACACAGCTGACAAAAGTGTTCCTAACTTGTGGACCTCCCTTGAATTAAGGTAACCTCTTCTTGCTGCCTCTGTTTGGACACTTTCATTTCCTTAGAACTGTAATTTGTAACTTTTAAAATTCTCCTTTTTAAAAGCCATTCCTATTCTTTTATATCTCATTGTGGTAGCTAGTAAACTGACACACACAATATATGTTAAACTATATTACAGTATAATTTTATATAACATACAATTCAGTGGCATTTAGTATAGTCACAATTTATCACCTGTATATATTTCCAAAATATTTTCATTGTGTCAAAGGTAACCATGTACCAATTAAGCAGCCATTCCTTAATTCTCATTCCAGCTACTCATCTGCTTTCTATGTTATGGATTTATTCATAATTTATTTATATTTCAATATACATATTTATTTTTATGCAAATATTTATATATTTATCTCAGACATATTTGATAAAAATGGAGCCACACAATATGTGATCTTTTCAGTCAGTGTCCTTTCATTTATCATTTTTTTAAAGTTAATCTGTTTAACATGAATCAGTACTTCACTGTTTTTTAAAACATTTTCAGTGTATGATTAACATATATGCAAAGTGAAGAAAGATAAAAGGAATAGTATTCAAAGCACTCTACCACAAGTAGTTACAGGAAAAGTCCCAGAGTTTGTTGTGGGCTACCATGTCATCATCTCACATAATTCCTTCTAGCTGCTTCAGAATATTAGAGGATAGAAGGAATATATATTTTTATCATCATTCATTTTCTTATTGTGAAAAATAACATATCCAAAAAAATCAATAAATTTCAAAACACAGCACAATAATTAGTTATAGAACAGATTTCAGAGTTTGGTATGGTTTACAGTTCCACAATTTTAGGTTTTTACTCCTAGCTGTGCTAAGATACTGGAAACTGAAAGAAATGTCCATATAGAGTTTCAGCAATGGTATTCACTTGTTAAACCCTACATTCTCTGTATAACCTCACCATCACCTTTGAACTTTCTCCCACTCCAAGGTATTTGAGCTACGGCAATTCTAAGTTTTTCATGTTGGAAGGGGCTGTCAATAATATGGAATATGGGGATGGAACTAGTTGATATTCTGGAGAGGCTTTGACCTCTGCATTTCAGGACTTATCTGGTCCAGGGACCCATCTGGAGACTGTAAGTTTCTGTAAAGTGCACAGAACCTTTTTAGAATCTTATATTTTGCCCTAGATGTTCTTCAGGATTGATTGGAATGGTTTTGGTTTTGATTTGGCAAGTTATGATAGGTAACAGTATCTATTTGAAGATTGCATTAGAGCAACTTCCAGAGAAGCCTCTCAACTCTATTTAAACTCTCTCAGCCACTGATACCTTATTTCTTACTCTTCTTTTTCCACTTTTGGGCAGTGCAACATTAATGGTCCCATGGTACCAGGGCCAGACTCATCCCTGGAAGTCATCTCCCATGCTGCCAGGGAGACTTTCACCCTGGATGTCATGTCCCACACAAGGAGGATGGCAATGATTTCACTTGTAAATTTGGGCTCAGAGAGGGTGGGGCCACATCTGAGCAGCAAAAGAGGTCCTCTGAAGGTGACTCTTAGGCACACATATAGGTAACCTAAGCTCTTCTGCTACATACATAAGCTTTACAAGAGCAAGATTCAAGATCAAGAACTTGGCCTATTGATTTGGGTGTCCCTAATATTTGACACAGTATCAGTGGTTTCTCTGGTGGTAAAGTTCAATAGTTCTATATTTTTTGTCCCATCCCTCAAGGAACTTTGCCAATACTTTTTGATTATCTGTTTAATATATTCTGGGATATATACAGAAACTATATTAAGCTATACAGGATTAAAGGCCCTCATTTTTATTCTGCACTCCATATGTTTCAATTGTGTAAGTCAGCTATCTAGACAGGTTGACTTAGATTATGTTCCACAGAAAATTTAGGTTCTCAACAAAATAAAAGTTTCTTCCTTTGGTCTCAAAAAGTAGGTGAGTTTCTAAAATATAGACAATGTCTTCCATACCCCTGTGTTCAGAATTACCTTAATGCTGACATGATCACCTTTGTTCTTATCTCTGAAAACCAGGTTATAAATGTATAAAACAGCCTCTCAAAATCAAGAAATTATAGTTACCATTCTGGACTAAATATGACTACTACAAAAGCTTACAATCCAGGTGCCTATTTTCTTATAAACATTTTCTAATGGCAATGATTGCTCTTTTGTTTCTGGCTTATTTTGCATCACCATCTGTCCCACAGATTCTCTTACAAGGCTGCATGCCTCACTTTTTTGGTAGCACAATATTCAATTATGTGTATACACCGTCACTCACCAATCTACTTCTCAGTTAGTGCACCATTCAATCACCTGCGTTTATTAGGCCTCATGGGTAATGTCCAAAGTCCACAGTCCATCACCATTCTTAATTTGAGATAATTTCATTTTCCCAAGATAAGGATAACCAACAAACACACCCTCACCAAATAAGAAATCTAAACCTCCCCTTAGCTCTTGTCCCTCCCACCATTATTTACAGCTGGTGATGCTGTTGGTACTACTGATGTCTTCCTATTAAACATAACCCATAACGTGCAATAACAGTTTTCCCCATATACTCTGAACATAAACATTTTTTGTGCAAGAATCATACCTTTGAAGTAGTTCACATAAGAACTTCTTTATATTTGTAGTGATAATCAATAGGACCCATAGGTCTATACATTCATTTTCAATCATGTTTGCCTTCAATATGATACTATTACTTGTAGACATATTAGTGAACCACCTTCACTTCTATCTATTCTCTTACATTCGAGTTCTACCTCATTAACTAACTGTTCACCCATTTCTAGCTTCTATGTATATCTAAATCACCTATAATTTATACTATAAGCCACTGATTTTATCTTTACTGTGGTCATAAAAGTGGAGTCATACAGTATCTATACTTTTGTGTCTGACTTATGTCACTAACATTATGTCCCCAAGGCTCATCCATCTTCACATATGCTTCAGGATATCATTTCTTCTTACTGCTTCATAATATTCCATCATACATATGCCACATTTTATTTGTCCATTCATCTGTTGATGGGTACTTGGATTGTTTCTGTCTTTTGGTGACTGTGAATGATGTGGCTATGAACATCACATGCAAATGTCTCTTTGTGTCACTGCTTTCAGCTCTTCTAGGTATATACTCAGTAATGCTATTGCTGGGTCATAGGGAAATTTGGTATTTAGTTTCCTACAGAACCACAAAAATGAATTCCATAGTGGCTGTACCATTATACATTCCCACCAGCAGTGGATAAGTGTCCCAATTTCTTCACATTCTTCCCAACATTTGTACTTTCCTGTTTGTTTAATAACAGCCATTCTTATCTGGATTTATTATACTTGGAGTTCATTGGGTTCCTTTGATTTGTACAATTTTGTCCTTTATAAAGGTTGCGATGTTTCCCCCTGTTGGGCCCTCAGTTAATCTTCCTGGCCCTTTACACTTCTTTTCTCCTTCTGAGATACCAATGGTTCTTATATTTGTGCACTTTGTTTTGTTCATCATTTCCTTGAAATCCAGTTCAAAATTTTCCATCCTTTTTGTTATTTGTTGTTTTGAGTATTTGAAATCAGTTGTCCTGTCATCTAGTTCACTTATTCCTTCTGCTTCTTCAAATCTTCTGTTGTGCATCTGGAATATACTTTTTTCTTGGTCTTCAGTATCTTTAATCTCTGTGATAAATGCTATTTTTCTATTTATTCTTTCACATTTTCCTTTATGCTCTTCTGGGGTCTTCTTGATCTCCTTTATGTCATTAGCCAGCCCATTGATATTATTTAGTAGAATTATATGATCATCTTTGATTAATTATTCCAAAGCCTGTGTCTCCTGCTTTGTTTTAATTTCATCATTATGCTCAGCTATATCTCTCTGCATCATGATATGCTTAGTGATCTTCTTTTGTTTACTGTCATATAAATATCTTGATTGGTTTGTTTTGTAAGTTGATTTCCTTCAGTAGTCTAAAACTTTATATATGTGGGCTGTATGTGGAGCAGAATGTGGGATGCTGGGTGGTGCATATCTGTTTGGTGATGTGTTGCAGTGCAGGCATAGACACAGTTTGATGATACTATACTGGTGCCTTTGAGTATGGGGTGCATGTTGTGGGGTTGTAAATGTGCAGTGCAGGGGATGTGTGCATGTGGTGCTGCTCAGGCAGATCTTGGAGTGTAGGAGCAGAGTGAAGCATGTGGAACACAGAAGTAGAGCTTATCTAGTCCCAATCTCCCATCCATGCTCCTGAGAGCTTTGGGGCTCTTTGCATCAGCTCAATGATCTCCAGTTCTCTGCTTCTCAGTTCTTCAATTTTTAAAACCAGGGCCTTTGTATGTTGTGTGAAGAACATCTTGGGTCATGTACACCATGGGATCACTGTCTCAGTTACCTTCCCATCCCTTCTCCAGCTGTTCCCTGGAGCAAGGGTGAACTTGATCTATCATAGCCCACCTTCTTCACAGAACCCTCTCTTCCACTATCTTCCTAGAAACCTGGGTCCAGCCCTTTGGCAGTACTTTGTGCTATCCAACTCAAAAAGCTTTGTTTATTTTACCATCAAACCAACCACTTCTCTGCCAGGACAAAATCTCCTAGAACCTTAAACACTTATTACAGTTTTCTCTGGGCTGGGGGTCTATATTTTCATAGGCAGAATTTGTTAATTATTTCTGCAAGTGGAGCTTAGTTGAGCTAAGCCCTTTTTTGCTAGTAAAGTCTGTTTCCTTTACCTTCAGAGCACCAGGGTGCCAAGCTAGTTGTGGTGGGGTTGCTGGCCTCCACAGCTTGGGGACTTACAGTTCTTTGTGGGGTCTCAGGCTCTCCAGCTTGTCCAGATTGGTGTACACTGTGTGTCTGGCCTGATGTAGCCCCATGAGTTGTTCTGTACTGCACCTGGCTATTTACTGTATGCTCTGGAGGATGAACTGGAAGATGAACTAATTCCATACTTCATTAAGGTGCCTTCTTACCCTCATCTTACTTCTTTGGTTTTAGCTGGCTGAATAATATTCCATTGCATGGTTATAAACATTTATCTGTTCATCCATTAATGGATATTAAGGTTGTTTATGCTTTTTTGCTATTACGAATAATTCTTCCATGAATACAAATATACAAGAAATTATTGAATATCAGTTTTCAATAATTTGGGAGTATATACACAAGATTAAAATTTCTGAGTAACATAGTAATTATAAAGCTAAGTATAAGCTACCACCAAGGTTATCTAAAGTGGCTTTATCATTTTACATTCCAATCAGCAAATATGAGGGCTCCAATTTCTCCACATAATCCCTAACAATGATTTTCCTCTTATAAAAATTTTACTCTGCATCACATTATCTTAAAATTGTATTATTTTATTAGAGAGATTTATTGAGTTATAATTCAGAAATGATGGATCCACACTTTAAAAAGGAACTATTCAATGACTTTGGAATACTGTCAGATAGTTGAAATCATCACCATAGTCTATTTTGAAACATTCTGTCTCCTCATAACGATACCCAGATGCAAGTACATATCTCTGTGCATGGCTAAAACCCCAACACTGACAGCACTAACTATGGGGAATAAAGTGAAGAAACAGGAATGCTCATTTATTTCCAGTGGGAAAATCTATGTTCCAGGAACTTTGGAAGGGTTTGGCAGTTTCTTACAAAACTCAACAACATGCAATTCAGGAATCTTGCTCCTGGGATATTCCAAAGCTGAAAACTTATGACCATATAGAAGCCTAAACAATGGATTTTTATAACTGAATCACCAATTTTTAGAAATTGGAAGCAACAATTATGTCTTTGAATGGGTGAGTGTTTACAGAGATTCTCATACATCCATACAATGGTAGTGGAGTATTATTGATCAATGAAAATAAATGACCTTTTGAGCCACATAAAGTTATGGAGGAATCTTAAATACATATTGTGGAGTGAAAAAACTAGTACAAATAGGCTACATACTGTATGATTCCAAGTATATGAAATTTTGTGAAAGGCAAATATACAAAGAGAACAAAAGATGAGTGGTTGCCAGGACTCTGGGGCAGTGAATGATGTATAGATGGATTGCAAATTATGGCAATGAAGCTTTTCTGAAGATAATTTAGTAGTGGATTTATGCCATTAAACAATTATCAAAAACCATAGAACTCTACAACACCAAGAGTGAAACAATGTAATCTATGGACTTTAATTAATAATAATGTATTAATATCAGTCCACCCCTTATACAAATGTACCAAAGTAATGCAAGATGAGAATTATATGGAAATTGTGTGAGAGAAGAAGAGGTATATGCAAATCATCAGCACTTCATGCTATTTTTTCTGTAAACCTAAAACTGTTCTAAAAATAAAATCTATTAATTATATAATTGAAACCTCAATCTCTTCCACTTTCCACTCCATTCTTGTGTGACCCAAAACAACCACTAATATAATTTCCATCTCTCAGGATTCCCTGTCAATATTCTTATGAATGGAAAACTATAATATGTGATCTTGTGTAACTGGTTTCTATCACATAGTATAATGTATTCAAGGCTCTTCATGTTGCAAAATTATCAATACTTTGTTCATTTTTATGGTTGATAAATATTTCAATGTATACCTATATCACATTTTGTTTATCCACTCACCAGATGATGAGTGGTAACAATTATAAATTATGCTTCTACAGACATTTATGTTCAAGATTTTGCATGGAAATGTGTTTTAACTTCTCTTGTGTTTGTATCATGGTATGGAATTGTAGGGTCATATTATACCTCTGTTTTACTATTTGAGGAATGGCCAGTGTTTTCCAAAGCAGCCACACAATTTTACTTTCTATACTGAAATGTGTAAGGGGTCTCATTTCTCAAAATCCATGGTGACAATTGCCATTGTATAACTTTTTTATTCCAGCCATTCTAGTGGCTGTGAAGAGGTATCTCATTGCAGTTTTTGTTTGCATTTCCTTAATGTGTAATATGAGTAATGGTGTTAAGACATTTTTCATATGTAAAATGTTCATTTGTTTATCTTCCTGTGAAAATAACTATTCAGACCCTTTACTCATTACATTTGCTATATATTTAATAGTACTTGTATATGAAACTTTCAATATATCCAGTTTTAACTGCTTCCAAGTGTATAATTCTGTGGTATTAAATAAAACTACAGGGACAGATTCTGTGAAGATGGCAGAATAGGAAATGTTGAGCTCACTCCTGCTCAAAGGAACAGCTAGTGAAAGAATGGGAAGGTGACTGAGATGGTGATACCAGTGTGTAAGTGGCCAGGGAGGGTCTTCTACACCACATATGAAGGCCCTCATTGCAAAAGCTGAAGAATTAAGGCAAATAGAACCAGAGACCATCCAGCTAGTGCAAACAGCATAATGTGCCCCATTCCAAATGGAATTCTGAAACTCCTCAGGAGTGCAGAGATGGGAAGATAGAACTAAGAAGTAAGCCAAGCGAAATTCCTCCAATGCACTACATTTACTGATGTAGCCCCATGACTCATAACTTACCAGCACCCCACACACCTAAATGCTATAAGCCTCTCCCCCCACTCCAAGCGCCTTCCCACCTGTACCCATCCCCCATCCTCACCCCAAGTGCATATATGGCTTCCAGCCCAACCCATCTCTCCTGCATGAGCATAGTCTCACCATGCCCCTCCAAAGGCCCACATGTTCCTCACTGCACCCTGCAGGTGGTTACAGCTCATAAAGGCCACAGGCACTCACCTTCATACCCAGGCTACACCCACCAACAACCCATACAGTCATACAAACCCAACCGAAACCCCTGAGCTCTGCACATGTGTACATCAATTTATAGTCCTCTCAAATCCATACAAGTGCTTGGTCCTCAGTCACACTCCCCAGCTCTGGGCAAGTGCTGACCTGCTCTGTCAAGTCACACCTGCCCTGAGACCACACAGATGCAACCCTGGTCTTCTGCCCTTGAAATCTGAAAGGACCCCCTTAGACCAGCACACACCAGTGTCCTGCTCTGAAAACCATACACCCACGGAGCCACATTCTCCTCACTGCCATGTGCCCATGCACTTGTGAACTGACTTCTTGACCTCAAAATATCACCACTGTTGTGCCCTACCCAGTCCACTACATCTTGCTCTACATCCATCCTGCAAATACAAAGCTTTAGACTACTGGAAGAAATCAAATTACAAAGTAGACCAATCCAGATATTTGCATACTGTGAAGACAACAGAAGATCGCTAAGCATATCATGATACAGGCAGATATAGTCTGGCCTAATGACAAAATTTAAATACCAGAAGAGACACAGACTTTGGGATAACTAATCAAAGATATTCATAAAATACTACTAAATAAAATCAGTAGGATGACTAATGACTAAAGGATATCAAGAAGAGACTATAAGAGCATAAAGAAGAATTTGAAAGAATAAATAGAAAAATAGCAGATATCACAGAGATTAAAGATACTGTAGACCAACTCAAAAGTATATTAAAGGCAGGCCATGGTGGTTCAGCAGGCAGAGTTCTTGCCTACTATGCCAGAGACCTGGGTTCAATTCCTGGTGCCTGCCCATGCAAAAAAAAAGTGTATTAGAAACACAAATATACTTTTGTATATTGAATACTGCACTCTCCCCACCATAGCTCAGCTCCTTCTCTTCTTGGCAAATGATCCCACATTCCAAGATCATCCATAATAACACACTGTCATTAAGCAGCTTCTCCTAGGCCCTCCCACCTTCTCCTCTAGCCATCCCCCTTTTGCAGTCCTCATTCTCTCTAATCCAGCTCCTCTTACCTTAATGGTCTTAGAAGTCTGCACCATTTCTCCCTAAGCATATATGGCTGTAGCCCTCCTACCCAACTCATATATGTATGAGAATGTGAATCTAAATAGGAATCTAGTTTCTCAGATCATTTCCCATTGGAGAGGGAAGGCACTGGCCTTAAAGAGAGAGCAGCCCCATTCCAAATGGGGCTTGACTTGAAGAGAGAGAAGAAAGAGTAAGTGAACTAGATGACTGGACAACTGATTTTGAACATTCAAAACAGCAAATGAAAAAAAAGATGGAAGAATTTGTATTGGATGTCAGGGAAATGACAGACAAAACAAAGCACACAAATACAAGAATCACTGACATCTCTGAAGGAGAAGAGAAGAGTAAAAGTCTAGGAACTGCGGTTTGCCCAACCGCTAAGCTATTGGGGACCCTCTACTCCTCAGCTTCTCACTGCTTGCTAGACGACACTGCCGCACGCAGAAAAGGGGCTCGAGTCGGGGGTCTGGGTCCAAGGGGCACGCGCAGGAGACCTCGCTGCGGGTCTAAAGGACTGGAGGCCGAGTCAATTAAGGCATGAAGCGAGGTAGCTTTATTGTTGGTAGACGCTTATGCCAGGGCCACCAGAAGCTAAAGACCACGAGGCTTGACGAGCCCTGGATTATATACAGTTTGAGGAGAGGCGGAGTTAGGGCATGGCCTCCAGGGGAGGGTAGCCAATCACACAGGGAGGACGGATGAGTGACTGTGACCATAGAGATGCTGTTCCTGAGTGTACCCGTAGCAGAGGATGTTGGGTAGGTGGAGTACTAAGGAGAAGGCCAATAGGGTTAGAGAGACAAGGCTGCATCATCTCTAGTCGCTGGTGAGGCTTGTAATTCAGAGGCTTAGAAGAACCGGACGTGCCAAAATGGTGAGGGAGGGAGAGAAAGAGACTAAGCCACCAGGCCAAGAATAAAATTATGCCACAAGGAACATTAGTTGAGGATATAACAGGAAAACTTCCCAATCATAATAAAGGACATAAGTATGCAAATCAAAGAAGGCCAATAAACTCCAAATAGAATACATTCAAATAGGCCTTCCCCAAGATCTATACTAAACAATCTGTCAAACATTGAAGAGAAGCAGAAAATCCTGAAAGTAGCAAGAGAAAAACAATCTAATACATACAAGGGAAATCAAATAAGACTGAATTCAGACTACTCTGCTGGCACTATGGAGGCAACAACTCAGTATTATGATATATTTAATAACCTGAAAGCGAAAGGCTTCCAGCCAATAATTTTTACCCAGCCAAATTTTCCTTCAAAACTGAGGGAGAGATTAAAATTTTCACAGACAAGTGAATCTTGAAAGAATTTGTCAAGAGAACAGCCCTACAAGAAACATTAAAAGGAGTTCTGCCAGTTGAAAAAAAAAGGAGAGGGAGGTCTGGTGAAGGGCACAGAATTGAAGAGTACTATTAAGAGTAACTAAAAGAACAAAAAGATAGAGGGAAAAGAATATATAGATCTGACAAACAAAATCCAAAGGATAAGATCATGGATTCAATAAATGCTTTTTCAGTAATAACTTTTAATGTTAATGGACTCAACTAACCAGATAAAAGATACAGATTGGCAGAATGGATTAAGAAATATAGCCCAGATATTTACTACTTACAAGAAACAAGGATACAAAGAGACTGAAAGTGAAAGGATGGAAAAGGATGTTCCATGCAAGCTGTAACCAAAAGAAAGCAGGAATAGCTATGCTAATATTAGACAAAATAGACTTTATTTATTTATTATTTGTTGCTTACTTTTTTTTTACTAACTCTTGCAACCATACATAGGTGGCAAAATTATCCCTGATGCATAATTACTGATTGAGAACAACTGTTTCAAATTCATATGCATCAAGTGCTTTCTCTGTGCCCACCACTGTGCTCAGCTCTGTCTATGAGTTACCACTTTTACCCCTCATGACACTTCTGGAAGAGAGGTGTGATAACTACCTCTTTAAGGCTAGTGTCTCCCCTCTACAATGGGAAATGATCTGAGGCTCTAGGTTTCCAATTTAGATTCATGTTTTCATACATATATGAGTTGGGTAGGAGGGCTACAGCCATATATTCTTAGGGAGAAATGGTGCAGACATCTAAGAACATTAAGGTAAGAGGAGCTGGATTGGAGAGAATGAGGACTGCAAAACGGGGGTTGGCTAGAGGAGAAGGTGGGAGGGCCTAGGAGAAGCTGCTTAATGACAGTGTGTTATTATGGATGAGCTTGGAATGTGAGATCATTTGCCAAGAAGAGAAGGAGCTGAGCTATGGTGAGGAGAGTGCAGTATTCAGGGTTTGAACCTTGGTTTCATCAGGTGGCATGACATTGAGTAGAGGTTGCATGAGATTTCAATAAACCACTTTCTTCTATAGACAAAACAATGAGACAGATGATCAATAAGGAAATAGAGAAGTTATATTGTTCATTAATTCACATCTACATCTGAAATTCTCTCACACTTACTTCTCAGATTTATGAAAAGAACTTACAATTAGGCCTAAAAAACATATACAGGCCATTACACTCCAAAACACCAGGATATACATTCTTCTGCATATGCTCATGGAGCATTCTCTGGTTAGACTATATGTGAGGGCACAAAACAGGTCTTTATAAATTTAAAAACAATGAAATTATTCAAAGCACTTTCTCTGATCACAATGGAATGAAGCTGGATATTAACCACCAACAGAAGAAAATGTTCACAAATATAAATAGCACACTTTTAATCAATTGGTCAAAGAATAAACTGCTAGAGAAATCAGTAACCATCTGGAGATAAAATAAAATGAAGAAACAACATATCAGAACTTATGTGATTGGTAAAGACTGTGCTGAGTTACAATGATTACTTGGATTTTTTTAAATATGCCTAAAGATAAGCAAACAAAGATATACATTTTAGGTGGTTAAGATTTCCATATGTTAACTATGAAAATATTTGTATCTTCATATCTTCTTGAAGTTAAGAAAATGTTTAGTAACACAGGTCATTACTACAGCACTGCAGTTATTTGTAAGAACTTTCTACTTGATATTTTAAGAACACTCACAGTTTTGACAGCTAATCAAATGATATCTAGGTTTTTGTTTAATACTTAGAATTTAAGAACATTGCTATCTGAATTTGTAGGTATTTTGCTTGTTGCCTTAATTTTAAATGGTTTATGAATCTTACAATGCAAACACAGGTGCTACAATTATTATATGGACACTTTACTTAAATGTGCCTATGGTTAAGCCAACTAAGACATCCATTTTTGGTGTTTCTAGGTGTATTGTTTCTTTTTTCTTAAAAAACTGGAAATGAAAATGAACCACTTAAAATTTATAGATACAATAGGACAGAGTTAATCTATTTAATTATTAATTCATCTGATTATTGCTGACTATCAGTACTTAAAATTGTTCAGCAGAGTTCTTTTCATAAATCTGAGAAGTAAGTGTGAGAGAATTTCAGATGTAGATGTGAATTAATGAACAATATAAGACTTTCAGTGTTATAAGAGACCTTGAATGCACCTTAGTCAACCACTAAACTGATGAGTATAAATTGGTGAACAGGAAATGGATGAGAGAACAAACCAAAACAGAGAACACCCAGTCCAAAGGATGAGAAGAGTTCAAATAAAGTCTGCTAAGCACCCATTTACTATGTGCCCAACAAATATTATTTACAAAATCTTCACTGTGGGTATGTGTGTGTTATAAAATCTATTTTTTTAATTGAGGAAACTGGGGATTAATGTAAAACTTCTAAAGGGAAAAGCTAGGACTGTATGGCCCCCATACTTACATTCTTAACCTGTTGTACAATGTAGTAGTAGCGTCTCTATGAGATATGCATCTTAGTTGGCATGCAAAACAAACTAATGGGATAAGAATAAATGGTATATAAATGTAGCTCCAATCCCTTTTCTCAATTATTTTTGGTATGTACCAAGCATAAGATTGCCAGATTATATGGTATAGCATTCTAATTTTCAAAATTCAGTGGAACTACCAAGGAAGTTTCCACATCAACTACATTTTACAATACCACCACCAATGTGTAAAGTTACAATTTCTCTGAATCCTCATGGAAATATTTACTCCCTTTGAAAGAAATAGGCATTATAGTGGGTGTGAAGTGGTATCTCATTGTGGTTTTTATTTCATCTTCATGATGACCAATAATGATGAGCATCTTCTTCCTGTACTTATTGGTCCATTGTATATCTTCTTGGAATAATGTCTATTTGAATCCTTTACTCAATCATTAAATTGAGTTATCTGTCTTTTTCTTTCATTCTTTATAATATGGATGTTAAAACCTTATCATATACATAGCATTTATTTTCTCTCATTCTTTAATTTGTCTTTCACTGTCTTGAAAGTGTCATATGATGTAAAAAAGTTGTAAATTTTGATATGGCCCACTTACCAACTTTTTTCCTTTTTATTCATGCTTTGTTGTCATATCTTAGAAATCACTACCAAATCCAAGGTTATAGATTTTATCAATATATTTTCACCTAGGGTTTTCATGGTTTAGGTTCTTATGGGCAAGATTTAATGCATGCACAGTTACTTTAGGTATATGGTGTTAAGTAGGGGTCCATTTACACTCTTTTCCAAGTGGCTTCCCAATTTCCCTAGAACCATTTGTTGAAGAGACATTGTTTCCAGAAAATTTGTCAGAAACATTTGTCTAGATGTATAAGGTTTCTTTCCAAACTTAAAGGGAGTCCAACCATAGATTTGGGCTTATTGTAAATAAGATGTATTGGTGGGTAGGATCATAACTTTATATGTGACACAACTCATTCAGGGTGGATCTTAATCTTTTCACAGAAATTATTTATAATAGAAGGAAATTAAGACAAAAATGATTTTAAAAAAGACATGCAAGCAGGAAACTGAGAGCAACAGAACACAGAGCACAGGGGAGAGACTGGCCACATCACCATGCACCTTGCCATTTAATAGAGGAGTCCAGGATAGCCAGCAGCTGGCCTTCAGGAAGAATGCATTGCCTTGATTTGGGCATTTTCACAGCCTCAGTACTGTAAACTTGTAAACCAGTAAGTTCCCATTGTAAAAGCCAACTCTTTTATGGTATTTGCATTTAGCAGCTTTAGCAAATTAGAATAATCATGGTATATAATTCTGTTTATATATCATATAAAATGCTGTTGTTTTTGGTTTGCTAGTATTGTGACAAGTGCTAGCAAATATAGTTATAGTTACAGAATTGTTATCTAAATGCTCTCTTACTTTATGATATACTCTGATGTACCCAGCAGCAATTATCTGTAACTGTTAATAACTCACTAAACTGTAACCCAGATGACTTATTTCTTTGAGGATGATGCTATGTTTTACAATATAATTGTAATCATCTTTACTCTGTAACTGGACAATAACGTGTTAACTCATGAATTTTCAAGCATGTGTCTCCTTATCTTGTTTTTGTAACCCTCAAATTTGATACTCTCAGTGTTTATTAACAAAGTAACATGAGTCAGCCCAGAACTGACCAAGTCAGTGCTAATCAGAGTTGGCCTGGAACTGATATATTCAATAGTTGAAACCTTAAACTTCAAGTGAGCAAAGCCAGTAATCAACCTGTGCATACTCAGAGATTAGACTATCTCCAACCTCATAATCTAAATCTATCTGATTTTGTTTGAATGCTATAAAACACTGAATGTTTCTCCAGCTCAGGGAGACAGATTTGAGGAAACATTCTACTGTCCTCATGAGGCTAGCATTTGCTAAATGAACTTTTGCATTCCTCAAAATGTGGGTGTCATTTAATTGACTCTGGTGCACATTTGCAAGGACTCACTTTTGAGCAGCCACAGTATTTGGTGGAGGAATAGTGCATCTATATTCATAAGAAATTTTGGTCTGTAGTTTTTATTTCTTGAACCGTCTTTAACTGGATTTGGTATGAGAGAGATTTGAGCCTAATAGAATGAATAAGTGGGTGCTTCTTCGTTTTCAATTTTTTGGAAGTGTTTGAACAGATTGGAGTTCTTTTGTTGTCGTTGTTATGTTTGGTAGGATTCCCCCATGAAAACACCTGATCCTTGGATTTCTTTGTGGGAAGTTTTTGATTATTGTTTGTTGAGCTATTCTAGTAGTTTGTTTGTTGATCTGTTCTATTTCATCTTGAGTAAATATAGGTAATTTGTGTGTTTCAAAGAATTTATCCATTTCTTCAAAGTAGGCTCATTTGTGGACATACCATTTTTTATACTATCCACTTATAATCTCTTTTATTTTCGAAGGTTGTAATAATCCGTACTTTTCAATTTTAATTTTATTTACTTGTATCCTTTCTCTTTTTATCCTTGTCAGACTACCTAAAGGTTTGTCAATATTGTAGATCTTTTCAAATAATGAATTTTTTGTTTTGTTGATTCTGTATTGTTTTTGTTTGATTGTTGTGTTTATATTTCATTTATCATCACTCTAATCTTTGTTATTTCCATCTTTTTGCTTTCTTTGTGTCTAGTTTGCTCTTTTTTTTCTAGTTCTTCCAGTTTTGAGATTAGATATATGAGTGGAAGTCTTTTTTTCTTTCTTAATGGAGGACTTAAGCTGTAAATTTCTCTCTTAGTTCTGCCTTAACTGCTTTCCATAAGTTTTTTTGTATGCTGTGTTGTGGGGTCACATTTCATTATTTTTCCATGTGAGTATCCCATTATGGCAGCACCATTTGTTGAATTTGTGTCTGTTTGTTTTGAGGAAGTGCCTGGGCTGGGAATTGAACTTGGATCTCCCACATGGCAGACAAGAATTCTACCACTACCCTACCCTTGCATCCACATCCATGATTTTTGGTGTGTTGTATTTTCATTTTCATTCACCTCAGAACATTTCCTAATTTTGCTTCTGATTTCTTCTTTAACCCATTGGTTGTGTAAGAGTATATTGTTTAATGTCCCTGTATTGGGGAATTTTCTTTTTCTCCCTCTAGCTTCATTCCATTTTGGTCAGAGAACATATATTGTATGCTTTCAAAATTTTAAAATTTATTTATACTTGTTTGGTCTAAACAAGACTGTATGGTCTTCCTGGAGAGTGATCCATCTGCATTCAAGAAAGATGTGCATTCTGTTTTTATTGGGTGCAATGTTCTATATGTGCATCATTCAAATATTGTATTTCATTATTGATCTTATGACTAGTTGCGCTATCATTATTGAACATGTTGTGTTAAAAAATACTACTATTTGTATACAATCAATTTCTCCCTTCAAATCTGTCAGCATTTGCCTCATATATTTTAGGGTATTCCTGTTAGGTGCATATATGTTTATAATTGTTACATCTTCCTGTTTGTCAGTATGTAATGACTATCTGTGTTTCTTGAAACTGTTTTTAACTTAATATCTATTTTATCCAGTACTAGTATTGTTGCTCCCGATGCCTTTTGTTTCCAATAACTTGCTATAGGTTTTCCATTCTTTCTACCATGTAACTTTGACTTTAAAGTGAGTCTCATAAAAGCATAGAGTTGGGCCAGTCTTTCTTAATTGATTCTACAAATCTTTGCTTTTTTATTGGAGAGATTACTCCATTTAAATTTAAAGTCACTGTTGATAATGTAGGTTTTTATCTTGACATTTTGCTATTTAGCCCTTGGAAGTTATAACTTTTTATCTTTCTCTTCCTTTAAAGCCTACTTTTTAGTTTATTTTCTTTCTTGTGTTGTATCATTTTGCATGCCTTTTCAATTATATCTGGATATATTTTCCAATAGTTTCCCTTGTGGTTCCATAGGGTTAAAATTTAACCTTCTAAATACATAACAATTATATATGGTTGATAAATTAATTTCAATAGCCTGCATATATAGTTTTCCTATAACTTTATGTTCCCCCACCAGTTATATCTTTGTCCATTATATGTCCAAAATGTAGATTTTTCATTACATTTTATGCATTTGCATTTCACCACCTGTGGAAAGTAAAAAGTTCAGTTACATACAAAACAATATAATACAATAATGCTGGCATCTATAAGTACCAAATAGCTATCTTTAATGCAGTTTATATTTCAGTTTTTAAAAAATATATTTTTATTGGGAAATCACCCACATACTGTTGATCAATAGTATACAGTCAATGTCTCTTAATATCATCATATAGTTGACTATTCTTCACCATGATTATTTTTAGAACATTTGTATCACTCCAGAAAAATAATTATAATAGAAAAAGACTCATACATCCCATACCTTATACCACTTCCTCTCATTGACCATTGGTATTTCAATGTACTCAAGTTTTTTACCCCTTACCCCCTATTATTTATTTATTTATTAATCCTTATCTTTTTAGTCATCTGTTCATACCCTTATAAAAGAAGTATCAGGCAGAAGATTTTCACAATAACATGGTTACATTGTAAAAACTATATATTTATGCAATCATCTTCAAGAATGAAGGTTATTGGGACACAGTTAAATAGTTTCAGGTACCTCCCTCTGGCTACTCCAATACACCATAAACCAAAAAGAGATATTTACATAATGCATAACAACCTCCAGGATAACCTCTTAACTCTGTTTGAAATCTCTCAGCAATGAAAACTTTATTTTGTCTCATATTTCTCTTCCCCCTTTTTGTCAAGAAGCTTTCTCAATACTCTGATGGTAGTTCCAGGCTCATCCTCAGGAGTACTGTCCAATGTTGTCAGAAAGATTTACACATCTGGGAGTCATTTCCCATGTAGGAGGGAAGGTTGTAAATTCACCCGCTGAGATGGCTTAGAGAGAAGGCACGAGGTTTTCTCTTTGACCTGAAAGATGATAATTTCCTTCCCTCTTCCCCAATCTCACTTGACTGATGCATCTCCTAAGTCTGCTCACTTCTATCCTCCTCTTGCTATTAATTTGTCTTTGAATTTTTAGGTTCCTCACCAAATTTATTTCTTCCAGACTAGAAACCTTTTACACTAAACCAATGCTGATGTAAGGATTTTCAGTTTTTCCAATTTCTCTTTGACCCCTTCCCTTCTCAACTTAAAACAGATAACCAGAAGTCTCTGTACCCCATCAGGCAGGATTTGCACCTCTGACAAGGAGAAGACAAATGCCAGTCTCCCATCACCCCTTAAGATTAAGGGGCAAGAACTCTCTGAGAGGGACATTGAGGCAGACTAGAATAGAGAGAGAGTGGAAGGGGAAAAAGTGTGAAGGGACCCTTAAGCAAGGATTGTTAATCAAGGTCAGGAAAGCCTGTGTCCTGGAAAGGCAACATGTCTGGGAGCTTTTGACTTAGGGGAAACATCCTGTGGCAACCAACACATCTGGAGCCAAATGACCCATATCTGAGTGAGTCCTCTACAGATAGGAGTGGGACCAAATGCACTATCTACTACAGCACTGCCCTGAAGAGCAAGGAGGGTAGAAGAAAGAGCTCTGAACAAGGAAAGGGGAAAAGGAGTAAGTAAAGCTAATATATAAAATCTAATGTCTCCACATTGTCTATTGCCTCTCACTTCTTTCACCACTGTCTTTGTGAGAGTGCCTGCATATTCTCTTACATGCTTTCTCAATAAATTTTCTGTCTGCTTACTGTAAAAAAAGTAACTCATTTAAAATAAGATTGAACTGAGACATTTTATGTCCTTGATATCTTTTCATACTGAGGTTTTAGTTACTAGCAGTTGTCACAGTTTGTTTGCATCCTCATAATATAATTTATTCCCTTTACAACTACCCTTACTTCCAGAATCTTAACTGAAGTGTAAATACTCAAGGCTACTACAGCTGGAAATTTTTCCCAATATAACTTTTTGGAATGAATCTACCATTCTGCAAGTAGATTCATTGCAAGGAAGCAAGTCTTGGATGTCCTAAGAAGATATAGCTGAAGTGCAACAAAATATAAAAACATTAAAAATTAACTGATAGAGAAACAATGTTTCAAACACTACAAAAATATCCCTCAAATCCAAAATGTTTTTCTCTTTCAAAGAAAATAAATATTCTTCAACAAATAGATAGTGAAATTAAAACTTTCTTGGGAAGGCCATGGTAGCTCAGCAAGCACAGCTCTCACCTGACATGCCAGAGACCTGGGTTCATTTCCCAAGCAAAACAATAAAAAACAAACAAAAAAACCTTTCTAAATAGCTACACACCTAGACAAGATAAAACTACTACTGATTTGTGAACACAGCAAATTTAACACACAAGGTAAGACTTGATAATAGTAGAGATAAATAAGCACATGCATATATTTATTGACAATAATTGTATGGTTGATCATATATGACTTAAAACCCACAGTATCTTAAAATTCACTGAAGTGAATATTGTCGTGTAAAATACAATATAGAGAATTGATGTTGGGGAGTGTTAAAATAAGTACTAAAAAATGGGTTACCTTAATAACAGAAATCTGACTTATGGTCTAGAAATCTTGTGTTATCTTAGGTTCACTATCTTCTGGAAGACTTGCCATCTATAGGGTTCCTTGGGGCTTTTACAGAATATGGTAATGTGCATGGAGACAGCTTCTGCTTTCTGTTATAGATTCTATTGACTGTCTGTGGCTTCTCCTTCTCTGTCCAATTCCTTTGTTTATAACAACTTCAGCCATATAGGGAAAAGGCCCAGTCTCACTCAGCTTTGGCACACCTTCAGAATTCTACTTATAAATCATTTAAATACCACAGAATGAGGTGTTGAAACCTGGGCAAAACATTTGTAGGGGATATTATTCAATCCTAAACAGAGAGCCTATCTAATAAGAGAAACTCAGTAATATGGATTGCAAGGCAAGAATGAAAGAAACTGCATACCATAAAATCTTGAACACAATAAAGATGTACTTTCAAGAAATGAATGTTCTAGATAATGACATTTTCAACTATTATTTTGCTACCATAATCACTTAAATTTTGAACCATTGAAGTGTGGCATATGACAGTAAAATTTTACAGGAAATGCATAACAGTCAGAAACAAGTGATAATGAGAACTTTTTAATGAATAAGCATTTAAATGACATTTAGGAGTCTTTGTATTAGTTACTTAATATGTTATTACTATACAAAATGTAAATGCTGTAATCTATCTTAAGAATCAAAGGAGGGTGAAAAACATGAAAGGTGAAAATTTGGTAAGACTCAGTGATATATGTAATAAACAGTTAGGATTCAATTACACAATCTTTGAGATATGGTTTGAGGGAAATATGTGGCAATCCCAATGAATATATTTGCCTGTAGTAACTTAACCAAAAACAAAACAGTTTAATAAATATAGAGGGTGTATTAATCACTTAACTTACGGTATTACAAAGCATTGTAAATTTGGACATGCTATTTTAGAAATTTTCAATTTACCACTAAGAACAAATGAAAACACACAAGAGAGATTTTCGGTAAGCTTTATACTAAACATGAAAAAGATGAAATTGTATTTATTCAGAAAAAGATATCATTTGTGAGCTTGTGATGTGCTGAACAATGTTCTAAAATCCCCAGAGGCATTGGAAAATGTAAGAATTTTATGAGGTTAATCAATACACCAAACTATTTTACAGTTGAGAAAATGGGACATACAGAGTTGATATTTATAGTCTTAGTTAGCAGTAAGAAAAAATAAAATTTGAAGATTATATTTTTTCAGTGTATAAGAAGGTGTTTTATGCTCTGATGAAATTATTGAGTCTGAATTTCTGAGGGACCATATCTGAAACCTGCATAAGATAGGAAGCTATAAAACTGAGGACATATATGCATGGTTTCCTTGGGATTGTTGAAGAAAATTCCTAACTCTTCATCACCTATGCTGGATTGAAAGGATTATGTACCCCAGAAAAGCCATGTTTTAATCCTCATTCATCTTGTGGAGGCATCATTTCTTACAATCCCTATTCAGCACTGTAGATTGAAAGCTTGATTAGATTATCTGCACAGAGGTACCACACACCCAATTGTGGGTATTATCCTTTGATTTGAGGCAAATGTGACTCTGCCAATTCCAAAAAAAGGTCTTGATTAGTTTACCAGAATCCTTTAAAATCCTTTTGAAAGGAGCAATAGTACCATGAGAACCATGAGAGTGAAGAGAGTCCACTAACCAGTGACTTTTGGAAATAAAGGAGAGCACCTCTGGGGGAGTTTCATGAAGCAAGAAGTCTGGAGAGAAAGGTAGCAGACATCACCATGTTTGCCATATGCCTTTCTAGTTGAGGGAGAACCTCTGAACATCATCAACCTTCTTGAACTAAGGCACCTTTCCCTGGATGCCTTAGATTGGGCTTTTCAATATACTTGCATTAATTTGGACAGTTTCTGTCCTTAGAGTTGTAAACTTACAACTTAATAATTTCCCCTTCTTCAAAACAATTCTGCCTCTGGTATATCACATTCTGACAGCTAGAAAACAAGAACAGATTTTGGTACAAAAGAAGTGGGGTGCTTCAGTTTGCAAATATTGAACATGTTGGAAAAGGTTTTTAAATGGATCAGGGAAAAATTTCAGAGGAGTTGTGTGGAACCTGATAGAGAAGGCCTAGAATTCTCTGAAAAGACTGTAGGTTGAAATGGGGACTTTAAAGATACTTCTGATAAGGCTTAGACAGAAATGAGGCACATGTTATTGCAAATTGGAAGGAAGATAATTCATGTTTTAAAATAGCAGATAATCTGGTAAAGTTGACTAGTGGCTTTGGCTGGAAGGCAGATTTTAAAAGCCATGAATGCAGATATTCAGCAGAAGAGATTTTCAAATTAAATGAGGAAAGTGTAGTCTGGTTTATCCTTTCAACTTCTAGCAAAATGTGACAGGAAAGAGATAAGCTAAGAATTGAACTCTTGGGCACAAAGAAACCAGAAACTGATGTTTTGGAAAATTCTAGGCTTCCAGGAAAAGACATCCCAGAGAATAGTACCTTATGTGAATATGTGGGCAAATGTGGAAGCATTCAGTCATTTCAGAAAAAAAAACAGGATTGGAAATGGAGCTTTTGAGAAGCAGAACTATGGAACCAAAATCTACAGTCAAGAAAACTCAGCCCAAGAGAGTGGACCCACCCAATCATTTGGAGAGGGTGAGTTTCCCTGAGAGCACATGGTGGGCCTTCCACCTCATTACAGTGGAAGAATTGTGCCACCTTAGACCTTGGAGAGGGTAGGCCACATTTCTCAAAGATTGGGAAAATCCTGGCTGCCACCACATGGAGGGGTTGAGGGTGTGTCCCACATATGACAGACAGCCCAGGTGCTCAATGCTTGAAAAGATTGGCTGAGAAAAATGTGGTCTCCCCAATGTCCCCCCAAGGTTGCGCTCAGAGAGAGGCAGGCTGTTACATAGGCACTTGGAAAGGTTGGGACTGCTGCTTTCTAAAGCCCTGAGGGTAAATAACTCTCAGACCTTGAAATCTGAAAGAGTTTGCCCTGTAGATTTTCAAAACTGCTTCAGTCCAGCGATCCATGTGTTCCTTCTGATTTCTCCATATGGAAATGGGAATATTTCTCCTGTGATTTTCCCTTTGTGTGTTGGCAGCAAATAACTTGTTCTGAGTTTTACAGGGCCAGAGCCATAGGAAAATTTTGCCTTAGAACATACCATGCCTGTAATAGACTTTGATGAGACTTTGTACTGCTCTTAACCTTGTGTTCTATTTGTTTTGTTACTTAAATGGTTTAAGGATCTCTGATATTGTGATTGAGTGAAAATATTTTGTATACAGAAAGAAAACATGACTTTTTTATGGTCCAGGAGGTGTAATATGTTAGTTTGAAAGGGTTATGTATCTTAGGAAAGCTATGTGTTAATCATGATCCATCTTGTAGAGGCAGTCTTTTCTTTCTTTTTTTCATTCACAAACATTTTTAAGGCATACAATTATGTCCAGGACTTGCCTAAGAGGAAGGACATTAACTAATATTTTTAGCTTGTATATTGTGTTGGCAATAACAGGCCATTATTAAGAACATTTAAAAAATAAAGAAGTTAAGTTTGGTCCAGAGCCACAGTGATAATAAAAGAAAAAGCAAAAATGCAAGCATCAATGACTTTTGACTACAAATCTCATGTTGTTTAGTGTATAAAAGCATGGTCTTGCATTCAGATTTTATTGTAGGAACTTAAGGTATGGTATAGAAAACAGACATGTGAACAAATAAGCACATGATATGTTCTATTATATTAGGGGATATACAAAAAAGACAGTATTTAACTTGACTGAACAAGTTGGATTATTTTTGTTTGTCTATATGCCCTTCCATATTCTTCTTCTATTAACAGGTATAGGTGCTTACTACAGATAATCTAATCACATTGCCTTAACCTCCTGGCCATACCAATTGGTTATAGGGGGTAGACCTGCCAGAGTCTTACTCTGGGGTTTTTCAAATTAGAACTGGAAAAGTATAGATCTTTTCCTCTCTTATTATACAGCTCTAAGTATATAAATGCAGAGATCCTGGAAATATCCTAAGAGACAGAGAAGAGATGGAGAGCATTCTGAGTTTATTAGAATTTCCATTTCCAGTAAATCTTGCCTCTTCTAAGACTTTGTTCTTCTAATCTTTCTTTACTTCTATTATTTCATCAATTACCATCAAGTGACTCATTCACTCATCAAATATTTTTTGAATAGACATTATACCAGGGATTGTTCTGGGCTCTGTGGACAAATAGGTAAGTTAGCCATCCTCCAAACTGATTCCCAATGATCTTTGCCACTCAGTGCTCATGTCCTTGAATAGTCCCGCCACACTGAATAAGAGCTGGCTTGTGTGCCATAAGATATAACAAAAGTGACAGGGTATAACGTCTAAGGCTAAGTCTTTATGACATTGCAGCTTTTGTCTTGTTCTCTTAGACTGGACATTTTAGGAGAAGCCAGAACCACGTGTGAACAGCCTTATGAAGAAAAAATATAAGGCCCTCCATCAACAACCAATACCGACTTGACTTTTATGTGAAACAGCCCTCTTGGAAACAAATCCTTCACTTCTGGTCAGGCCTTCACATGAGAATCCCCAAGCCAGAACCAGTCATCAAGTTGCTCTTATATTCTTGTCATGCAGAAATTATTAAAGATAGTATGACCCTATTGTCATTTTAAGATTAAATTTCATGGTGATTTTTTGCCACAATAGCAATAGATAATAGCAATAGCAGATAATTTAATACAATATGCCAGTGACAAAAATAGATATAAACCCTTGCCCCAATGGAGTTTAAATTTTAGTGGGAGAAAAGAGAGAATAAACTAATTATAGTGCAGACAAAAATATAGTATAGAGATGACTTGAGTGTATGGAGAAAACTGAAGTTGAGAAAGGGAAAAGGGAGAGTGGAAAGGGGTTATTACAATTTTACATATGATAAGGAGATCGCACAAAAAAGGTAGTGAGGGAGCAAGCCATGGATATCAGGAAAAGAGCATTCCAGGCAGCAAGAACAGCAAGTAAAAGGCTTTTAGTCAGAATGTTCCTTGTACATTTCAAGGAGACTAGTGATGTGGTTAAAACAGAGTGAGAAATTTATAAAGAGCTGGGATATGAAATCAGTAAGAAAATGTGACCAGATCACATTAAGGCCTTATTGACCATTTTTAAGACTTTATCTTTTACTCTGAGTGAGAAGGATAGCAGAGGAGTGATATGATCTGACTCATGTTTTATGTTTGAAAGCATCAACTGGCTGCTTTGCAGTGAATTGACTCTAGGTGGAAAGGGTAGAAATGGGGAGACTATCAGAAAGCTATTGAGAAATGACAAACTGCTTGAACCACTGAAGGACCTGCAAGTATTGAGAAATGATCAAATTTTGGAAATATTTTCAGACAACCCAATTTGTTTTCAGAATGGATATGGCATAAAAGAGAGAACAAACAAAGATGTCTCAAACATTTTTGACCTGATCAACTAGAAAGATGGAGTTACCATGTACTTAGACAAGGAAAACTGAAGAGGGGTAGGTTGAGGTGTGGTGGAAAACTAGTTAGAGTTGAGTTTTTGCTTTGTGCAATCAAGAAGGTCCTGACTATTACAGGGGTGGTCAGAGAATCTTGCTCAAGTTAAGTGATATTTGAGGCAGATCTTGAACTAGAATTTCTTTCTTTTTGTTAAGGGATGAAAAGTGTACAGCTGTATTTAGTCAATGCTTATTGAATTCATTTTTTACATTTTTTTTTGTGTGTGATATTCTATATTTTTATGTATGCTGTATCGCTGGGCCTTTGCCAGATTATACTGGAGGAATAAAAGCTCCCAAATCTTAGCGACTTACATTAACAAAGTTTTAATGCTCACTTACATTTCTTTCCTTGGTAGGTAGCCTGTGGCTCTTTTTATACCATCTTCACTTTGGAATTAAGACAGAAGGAAGAAATGTTGGAAATGCTGGTCTCACAGCAAAGGGGAGAAAAGAAATGGGATCCACATGATGATTCCTAGAGCTTCTGTTCATAGGTTGAACATGTCCCTTCTAGTCAGTCACATGGCTCAGCCTGAGGTCAGTAGGGCGAAGAGTCTGATCTCCCTTCAGAGATACATCCAGAACAGGAAGTGTTGCCAATATTTTGAAAATAATACAATCTATCAATGCATGTTTATATTTTTCAGATGGTGGCATTTAATACTTGGAAAATTGTTGAGAATAGCATTCATTGAATATGTTGTATATGGTATTCATTCATTGAACAAATAGTTATTGAACAACTGTTCCATGCCAGCAAATTTCATAGTATTGGGACACAATGGTGAATAAAAGAGATAAAATCCCCAATTCCTGGAACTTATATTGACAATGAAATACTAAACACAAACAAAATCATCATCAGAAATACTGTATTCATAAGTATAACTGTAGAATGTTAATTATCTCTTTTAAATCAGTCCAGTATTAAAATCATTAGACCCATGATGCATTCTGTAAATTTATCTTTTTTAATTGGTGTACAGAAAACCCTGACATTAGCTTTCCCACCCTAACATTATTAATTTTATAATAACTGGGGGGATGGGAAGGGTCAACAAGAGTATTTTGTCCTTGTTTTTGCTTCAGTATGAGTTCTTGGCCAACACTCTGTTGATTAGACCTTCACCTTTGCTCTTTGCGGCATTTAAAATTTAGATTTTTGATGTAGTTCTGCAACCATGGTATATAATTCTATTATCTCTATCATCAGTCACTGTAGGCTGGAAACTTGAAGAGCCCACACTGCCAGAGATTTTTGTAAATGAAGAAGGATAATACTCCCAAGGAGTTTCATGAAAAAAAGGAGTCTTTGGAGAAAACTAGAAAATGTCCCCATTTTTGCCATGTGACTTTCCAGTGGAGAGAGAAACCGTGAACTTCATTGGCCTTCTTGAATCAATGTATCTTTCCCTGATGCCTTAGATTGGATATTTCTATCTCATTGTTTTTACTGGGACATTTCTCACAGGCTTAGAACTGTAGACTAATAACTTAAAAAATTTCCTTTCTTAAAAGCCGTTCTATTTCTAATATCTTTCATTCCAGCAGCTAGTAAACTAGAACACCACCCTTGCATAGTTCTGCCATGAGACTAAAGCAAAATTGTAGAAATGGCCTAACTGACAGAAAAATCCTTAGAAACATGCACAAAATTTCCCAGATGTCCCAAAGCATTGGAGGAGCAAAGTAGTCAGGGCTCTTTCTCTGCTTGAGAAATGTGACCACAACCAGCTTAGAGATAGAAAGATATTCTTGCTAGAAAAACAAACATGATTCAGCTGGGGATTTTCCACTTTCCAACCCAAATTGTGCTCCACAAAGACAGAATATACCCAGTGTTTCTAGAGCATTGTTTCTAAACCTGTTCCCTGACAATGCCTTTAAAATAATTAGGAAGCACTTTAAATTCACAGCTCCTGAGCTTCACTTTCAAGAATTACTGAAAAAAATGTCCAGGATCTTCAAAATTTGAGTTTTGACTTGTAGGTCACAAGGTTTTATGAAACAAATTTCCAGGATTATAAGAATCTAGAAGGGAAGATGAAAATCATCTGAAGAAAGGGAAAGGTTACAGTCCAGATGAAACAAGAAAATGTTTAATTCTACATCAATAATAACCTTATCTTTTCCTTGAAATCAGGGTCTAAGACACAGTCAAGGAAAACTGGAGCTCTGCAGTGATTTACAACAGAGGAAAGAAATATGTCCCCGAGGTCAGATTAAGAGTTCAGGAGAGATGTGATGCATCCCTAGGGAGACAAGGGTCCTATAGTTCTCCACTATCACATCCCTGTAAAAATTCCTCTGACTAGGATCCAAGTATTCACACTCATCCTGGAGAAGTCTATGGCCATGTCTCTAAATATCAACAGTCCTTGAAATTAAACACATTTCACCAAGAGGCATCCGAATCGTTTGTAATTTGACCCAAGATAAAAGGAGACAGCTAAAAGAACTGGTTCTGAGTAAGGTGAGAGAAGTGGTTTATCCAATAAGGTAATTTTTGAGACAGTGATATTCTTAATGTGTCCCCCTGTCTCTAAAGAAAGAGGATGACATATGATCAACAAATCAATCACAGATACTATACTTTTGTGGAGGATAAAATATATAACTAAGACCTTACACACATATGTATATATATACATATATATATACATATAATGCTATATTTATATCATAAAAGCTAGTTGGCATTTGTTCTAGTTTTCTAGCTTCCAGAATGCAATATACCACACATGGAATCATTTTTAAAAAGGGGAACTTAATAAGGTGCTAGTTTACAGTTCTAAGGCTGTGAAAAATGTCCCAATTAAAGTAAGTCTATAAAAATATCCAAATTAAAGCACCAACAAAAAGTTATCTTCACTCAAGAAAGACCAATGAAATTCCAGGTTTCTCTCCCAACTGAGAAGGCATATGGTGAACTTGGTGGCGTCTGCTAGCTTTCTCTCCTGGCTTCTTGTTTCATGAAGATCTCCCAGGGTAAGTATTCCTTCTTCATCTCCAAAGGGCTTTGGCTGGTGGACTTTTAGCCTCATGGATTGGCTGAGGTTTTTCACCTCTCTCCTCATTCTCAAAAGGAACTCTTTGCAAATCTTTCCTCTTTAATAAGCTTCCAGTAAACTAACCAATACCCACAAAGAATGGGCGGAGACACATCTCCCTCTATTCAAAAATTAATACCTACAGCTGGGTAAGTCACATCTCTGTGAAGATAACCTAATCAAGTTTCCAACCTACATTATTGGATAAGAATTAAAAGAAATGGTTTCTTCCTCAAGATTGATTAGGATAAAAACATGGCTTTTCTAGGGTACCTGAATCCCTTCAAACTCACACATCATTATTTCTCAGATGGGAGAAGTCATGTTGAATTAAAGTGTACTTCTAAAATTTTAGTGTATACAAAAATGAACTGAAGAACTTGTTAAAATGTGGATTCAGGTTCAGAATTTCTTGACTGGTGCCTGAATTTCTGCATCCTGACAATCTTCCCAGTGATGACAGGCCACCATTTTGAAAAGCAAAGATCTAGAACACAGAAAAAAAAAATGTACGATTACTTTGGTCTGATGAATTTTGACAGAAATGATAGGTTCAAATATAATAAGACCAGAAAAAACAATAATTTAAATACATTTGTAATATTCTAGATATCATGTGATTTGTGTTTCATAATAGTGCACAGAACCACAAAAATAATCTATGAGATCAATAGCGACATTCCTCCTATTCTATGAGCATATTTTGTCAAATGCCCAACAGAAGTAAAACCTGTGTTCTACCCCAGTTTATCTGACTGAGAATTTATTTAAAGAGAACACACAGGACAATACACAGGTGTAGTCCTTAAAGGATATTCTTGGCAGTTTTTGCATACTAGAAGATTAATGTAAATCACTTAAAGGCAACAACATTTTTGTATTGGTAGAATAACGTTGTGATTTTATGCATAAAAACATTCAAAATATGCGAACTAAATTTTCTGACTTAGCAGAAAATTTTCATTAATATTGAAGTTGTTTGAAGCGTATTTCCAATTTTGTAAAAACTTTAGATCACTATTTTGCTTTTTTAAAGACAATAAACAGATAAACATGCATGGAAATGTAACCTAAAATAGGAGATGGTGATTCTTAGTATTATAATTAAATATTAACTATTCAATTGATAGTTATAGTAATGGTGGAGGTTCTGAAATTAACTATCTCAGAACCTCCACTTGCAAAAATCATTATTTCCAGTAAGCAAAAGTGACAATTTTCATTTCCTAAAGCAAAATACAAGTGCAGATAGTCAAAGGAAGCAGAAGAATTTTCATATTAAATGTGATGACTATGTACATCTCTCAATAAATCCTCACAAGATACTTGTTAATTATGAGAATAATATATTAACTTTATAGATATGATATCTGGTAGAGAGTATTTAACCAAGTGAACAAAGTAATGATGCATCCTTATGAGTGCAACATATCAGAAAGTACATGATATCAAGCTAATGTCACCCCTGATGGGAAAAATTGCAATCCTGTGCCTTCTGATATGTTGCATTCAGGACACATCATACTTACAGAATATTGTTGACAAACTGGCCAAGGATACAAACCTATGTAGGTATAATTTTATAATGATAAAATTATATAGTAGTGGAGAGTGACATCTTCCACATGGTAACATGAGACATCTTCTAGAATTTCACCTGTCAGAATCAATGAGAGGAAAAATTCCCAATTCTTAGAATTTTGCAGGACAACAGAGACTGGATAAAGTCTCCATAAATACTGAATTAAAAAAAATCTCTAAGATCAGGTAGGATATTTCTATATCAGACCTCTCAGTCCAAACACAGCTTGGGAGATGCATAGATGTAGCATGACCCGGGTCCTTCCTGCTGCAGATGCACAATATAGAGCTTCTTATAGAGTCAAGTTAGAACCCCACTACATACAGGCACAGTCACACAAGTCCTCAGAGATGTAGGGTGGAATGTAAACCACTGAGGAATGCTGCCTACAAAAGGACCAATGAGTACAGAAAAAGAGAGACTGCAGTGGAACTGTTGGCAAGAGGTTGTTTATATGCAAGTCAAGCTCTGGAAGCTGGACCATCTAAATACACAACTGACATTTCTGCAGTGACCCACCTATGTGGAGGGACACCATCTGGGTCTCTGGGATGGGAAACTCTAATGGGAATAATCCAGAAGGAGAAAAGCCTCAAACAAAAAAAAAAATAAGGCAGGATGGTGCACAGAACTGAAAAGTGTAAGGAAAAAAGAGCGCTGAGTGAGTGAGAGAATTTAAACAAATAATAATAGCTGGAAAGAAAATTCTGCAGGTAACAAATGGAATAATCATTCCTGGAGAAGTAACAGAGGAAAACTAGCTTTCTCATGGACATAGATAACTGTGCATAGAGTACAACCTTAAAAATTTTACCAAGAATCCAGGGCAAGAATCAAATTTAGAGGAGTTTAGAAAATCTGAACAATATAACACATGATATTCTATAGCTCCAGAATAAGCTGGATGAAGCATCAAAATAGAGCCAAAGCATAAAGCCTATCAAGAACAGAAACTAGAGAAGAGAGAGAAACTGACTTTAAGATTTACACCAAAATAATAGGCTGTCAAGACATCTATGGAAAATATGCATAAAGAGATAAAGGATATTAAGAATATAATGCATGTGCAAAAAAGTAAAATATGAAGGTATAAAGAGAAACATAAATTATAGAGATGAAAGTCACAATACTAGAGCTTAAAAATATAGTAGAAATGCACAGCAAGATGGCATCATAGTGAGGAGCATGATTTACTTTGCCCTCTAGCACAGCTACTAAATGCCAGAACTGGATTGGCTTTGGAAAGAGAGGAATTTATTAATTTGCTAGTTTACAGTTTTAAGGACATGAAAATGTCCCAATTAAGGCAAGTTTATAAAAATATACAAATTAAGGCACCAAGAGGTTACCTTCACTCAGGAAAGGCTGATGAAGTTCAGGGTTTCTCTCTCAACTGGGAATGCACATGGTGAACATGGTGACATCTGCTAGCTTTCTCTCAAGGCTTCTTTCATTAGCATCCCCAAGGGGCATGCTCCTTCTTCATCTCCAAAGGTCTATGGCTACATGAATTCTGCTGGTTCTCATGTTCTTTGCCATTGTTCTGAAGCTTTCTCCAAAATGCTTCTTCTTTTAAAAGATTCCAGTAAACTAATCAAGACCCACCTGGAATAGGTAGAGTCACATCACCCTCTTATTAAAAATGAATACCTACAATTGTGTGAGCCACATCTCTGGGGAAAACCTAATAAATTTTCCAACATACAGTACTGAATAAGGATTAAAAGAAACAGTGGCCTCCATGAGATGGAATCAAGATTATAACATGGCTTTTCTATGATATATAAGCCTTTTGAATCAGTACAGATAGCAAGGTTGAATGTCATCAGGATGTTAATTCTACCTAAATTGATCTATGGATTCAATGCAGTAGGAAACAGAATTCCAAGAACCTAGTTTGAAGACTCAGAAAAGCTAGTGATCAAATATATTTGGAAGATAAAGTGACTTTGAAGAGCCAAAAATGTCCTAAAGAAGAATGAAGTGGATGGACTAACACTTCATGACTTTAAAGTTTACTATAAAGCCATAGTACTCAAAACAACATGATACTGGCACAAAGATAGACATATGATGAATGGACTTGAATTAAGAGTGCAGATATAGACCACCAAATCTATGCTCAATTGATATTCCAAGACCTTCGTCCACTGTACTTGGACAGAATAGTCTTTTCAATAAATGGGTCTGAAGGAAGTGAATATCAAAAGCAAAAAGAATGAAAGAGGACACCCACCTTACTCCCTATACAAAAATTAGTTCAAAGTGGATCAGACACCTAAGTATAAGAGCAGTGCCATAAAAATCCTAGACGGAAATATAAGGAAACATCTTCAAGACTTAGTTATAGGAGGTAGTTTCTTAAATTTTAAAACAAATGCACAAGCAATGAAAGAAAGAAAAGATAAATGTGAATTCTTTAAAGTCAAATATTCTGTACCTCAAAGGATTTATCACAAAAGTGAAGAGGCAGCCAAACCAATGGGAGAAAATATTTAGAGACAACATATCAAATCAGGCTTGAAGTCCAGTATATATTTAAAAATCATAAAATTCAACAACAAAAGAGCAAGCAACTCAATTATAAAATAGGCAAAAAATATTCGTAGAAAATTTCCTGAAGAGCAAATACCAATGGCCAAAAAACCACAAAAAGAGTTGTTCATCTCTATTAATGTAAGGGAAAAGCAAATCAAGCTACACTTGTGATATCATCTCAAACCTATAAAAATGACTGCTATTAAACAAACAGGAAACTATAAATTTGGGGGAGGATATGGAGAATTTGGAATACTTCACTTGGATATATAATGGTACAGCAACTGTGGAAGACAGTTTGGCAATTCCTCAAAAAACTAAATATCAATTTTCACTGAGAACCGGTAAGACCACAACTTGGTGTATACTGAGAAGAACAGAAAGCAGTGACATGTGCAGACATTTGCACACTAATGTTCATAGTGGTACTATTTACAATTACCAAAAGACGGAAACAGTCCAAGTGCCCATCAACAGATGAATGGATGAATGAAATTTGATATATAGACACAATAGAATATTAGGGAGCAGTAAGATGAAATAAGGTCCTGAAGCATATGCCAATATGGATAAAACTTGGGGACATAATGTTGAGTGAAATAAGCTAGACACAAAAAGATAGATTCTGTATGATTTTGCTAATATAAGCCAATAAATGTAATCTCAGAATATAGAGAACCTAGAAGAGCATATACAGAAACTAGAGATGGTTAAACCATCACTTAATGAGGTTGAACTTAAAAGTATGGTGATGGAGAATTTTGGGAAGATGATGGAATGGAATAGGTTAAGTTCACAACTGCTTCAAGCAACAGCTAGAGAACAGACAAGAAAGTGACTAAGATGGTGATTCTAGGATGTAAGCGTTATGAGAGGGTCTTCTATACCACAAAGGGAAACCATGGTTGCAAAAGCTGAAAAACTGAGAAGCAGAGAAATAGAGACCACCCTGGCTGGGACAGGCTAAGATGTCCCATTCCAACAGAAGCCCAAAGTCCTGAGAATTGCAAAGAAAGGGAGACATGGAATAGGAAGAAAGTCAATCTGTATTCCTTGAACAAGCTATCTTCACTGGCACAGCCCCATGACCCAGGACTTACCCCATACCCATGCACTTGAACCCCATCATCTGACTCCGCAAGTTCCAAAATCCTGTTCTACCACCCACTCCTATGCATATCCGTTCCACGCTATCCCAAGTGCATACACACGTGGCTAAGCCCAACCCATCTCTCCTCTGTAAGAACAATACCACCCCATCCCTCCCAAGACCCACTTCTCCCTCCCTGACCCCTGGAGGTTGTCACCAGCATGTAAAGGCTGTGAGTGCTTACCGAGGCTACACCCACCCCTAGTCCACACAGTAACACAACCTCACCTTGACCTCCTGAGCTTTTCTCATGTGTACTCAATTTACAGCCCTCCCAAATGCACATGATGTGCATGGCCCACAGCCATGCCTCCGGCTCTTGACAAGTGCTGACCTGTGCAGCACGACCATAACTGCCCCAAGCCCACTCATGTGAAAAACCGGCCACTGACCTGAACTCTACACATGTGCACATGGGGAACCCTCCCCATACACCAGCACAAGCCAAGGCCATGTGCCAAAGACGTGCACACCCACACAATCACATCCTTCCTGCCACTGGGTGCCCACACATACCTACACAGACTTATTGACTCCTGCACCCCAACCCCCTGCATCACAAATATGCACATTTGTCCCAAACCCTTGGCACAAGCACCCTGTTCCCACATCTGGCACTTCTACTAAGTAACATCAATGGGATGGATAATGATATAAAGGAGATCAGGAAGACACTAGAAGAGTATAAAGAGGAATCTGAAAGAATAAATAGAAAAATAGCAGATATCACAGAGATTAAGGATACTGTAAACCAAGTAAAAAATACACTGTAGACAAACAACAGTAGATTTGAAGAGGCAGAAGAAAAAATAAATGAACTAGAGGACAATAAAACTGATTTTGAACTCTCAAAACAGTAAATGAGAAAAAAGAAGAAAAATTTGAATTAGATCTCAAGGAAATGATGGACAAAACAAAGCCCAGAAATATATGAACCATTGGTGTCCCAGAAGGAAAAGAGAAGAGTAGAGGGCTGGGAAGATCAGTTGAGAGTACAATGGGGGAAAACTTCCTAAGCATTATAAAGGACATGGATATGCAAATCAAAGAAGCCCAATGAACTCCAAATAGAATAAATCCAAATAGACCTTCCGCAAATACATACTAATCAGTCTTTCAAAAAATAAAGAGAAGCAGAAAATCCTGAAAGTGCCAAGAGAAAACCAATGCACAACATACAAGGGAAGTCACATAAGTGGTATGAGAAATTTAAGATCTTGAAAGAGAAAGACTTCCAGACAAGAATTCTGTATCCAGCCAAATTTGAATTGGATCTTGGTAATCTGAATCCATTAAAACCAGCCTACAACCTCTCCTCTGTCTCTACCACATCCCCAGCAGGGAGAGTCTGCCAAAGTTAAAGGTACCACATCATCTTATGCTGGTGGGACCTGCAGGCAGAAAAGCACCACATACTGGGAAGGATAAGAAAAACAGAGTCCAGGGACTTCACAGGAAAGTATTTCAACCTGCTGGCTCTCATCCTCAGGGAAAACCAATGCAGGTGACTCTTTCCTCCTGATAGGAAGCCAGTTTGGTCTGGGAAAATCCAACTTGGGTCTATAATACCTCCTAGGGGTGGGCAGGGGGGGAAGGCACCACACAGACAGAGAAAGAAACAAGAAAACAAGAACTGAAAAGTTCTCCTCTGTTAAACAAAACCTAAGCTAGAGGTCCAGAAAAAGCTGAACTGAATGTCAAAGAACAGACAGACAACAAATTCACCCAGCAAGAAAACCCTAGGTAAAAGAAGTGAAAGCAATCTCCAGAATAAAATAATTAAGGTTATTAAATGCCTAAATGCCAGCAAAAAAATAACAAATCACACTAGGAAAATTGAAGATATGGCCCAGTCAAAGGAAAAAACCAACAATTCAAATGAGATACAGGAGTTGAAACAATTAATTCAGAATAGAAGAGCAGGCATGGAAAACCTCATAAAAACCAAGTCAGCAAATTGAGGGAGGAAATAAAGAAGGCAAGGAATGAACAAAAAGAAGAAATTGAAAGTCTGAAAAACAAATCACAGGACTTATGGGAATGAAAGGCACAGTAGAAGAGATGAAAAAAACAATGGAAACCTACAATGGTAGATTTTGAGAGGCAGAAGATAGGATTCATGAACTGGAGGACGAAACATCTGAAATCTGAAAAGCAAGAGAAAATATAGGGAAAAAAAGGAAAAATATGAGCAGGGACTCAGGGAATTGAATGACAATATGAAGCGCATGAATATACATGTTGTGGGTGACCCAGAAGGAGAAGAGAAGTGAAAAGGAGAAGAAAAACTAATGGAGGAAATTATCACTGAAAATTTCCCAACTCTTATGAAAGACTTAAGATGATAGATCCAAGATGTGCAGCGTACTCCAAAGAGAATAGATCCAAATAGACTCATTCCAAGACACTAATCAGAATGTCAGAGGTCAAAGAGAAAGAGAGAATCTTGAAAGCAGCAAGAGAAAATCAATCCATCACCTACAAGGGAAGCCCGATAAGACTATGTTTTAGGTTTCTCAGCAGAAACCATGGAGGTTAGAAGACAGTGGATGATATATTTAAATTACTAAAAGAGAAAACTGCCAACCAAGAATTCTATATCCAGTAAAATTGTCCTTCAAAAATGAGAGAGAAATTAAAACATTTTCAAACAAAAAATCACTGAAAAAATTTGTGACCAAGAGACCAGCTCTTCAAGAGATGCTAAAGTCAGCACTAGAGACTATAACAGGGTTATCTAAAGAAGACTCAGCATGACCTAGAGTTTCAACTTCACCCCTGGCATCATTATCAATCCATATGTCACCATCACATTTTTCAGGGTCCCACATCTTTCCAATCAGTGCCCTCATTTTAATGGCAGACACCATGCAACATTGAGATTTCAGTTTATGTTGTAAAGTTGCCATTCTAACAAAAAGATTCTGAGTCTGATTTTCAGAGATCTCAAGTCTATGGCTACAGGAAATAAGATTTTCCTTCAGTGTACTCATAGAAACTTCTACATCTGTCAGACGGTGCTTAAGCTTCTTGTTTGAAGCCTTAAGCCCATCCCTTTCACTCCTTAATGTAGCCAGTGTATCTAACAACAACTAGCCAACATTTCTATACCTCATACTTACACAAAACTCTGTAAAGGTGTCAAAAATATTATCCCCCAGGGCCTGGCTTCTTACAAGTGAAGCATTAGGGGAATTGAATGGTGATATTTTGATTATCTCTTTTGCTAACTCACTCCATGGATTGGTAGTGTCATTCTGATTATGGGAATCAGAGTCCTTAGTGCCTTTGAGTCCAGTCAGAGTAGAAAACTATTCACAAAAACCCATTCTTAAGTTTCTGTTTCTTAAGAATCACTCCTGGTACCAAGATGTATTATTTAGGGTTCTCTAGAGAAACAGAATCAACACAGAACACTAGCAAATATAAAATTTATAAAAGTGTCTCACATGACTGTGGGAATGCAGAGTTCAAAATCCGCAGGGCAGGCTGTGAAACTGATGATTCTGATGGAGGGTCTAGACAAACTCCACAGGAGAGGCTGACCAGCTGAAGCAGGAAGAGCCTGTCTCTTCTGAATCCTCCTTAGAAGGTTTCCAGTGATTAGATTAAGCCTCACTCATTGTAGAAGGAACTCACCTTTGGGTGATTACAAATGGCATCAGCTATGGATGCAGCTGACATGGTCATGATTTATTTCTATGAAATGTCCTCATCACAACAGACTGGCCAGCACTTGCCCAACCAGACAAACAGGTATGACCACTTGGCCAAGTTGACACATGAACCTGACCATGACAGGAACCATCTGAAGGTTTTGGTTTCTGCAGAGTAAACCAAAGGTGTGAAACATTAGTAGGATCTCAGATAGTGCCCTAGGTTTTCTTTAGGGTTAACAGGAAAGATATTGTTGGGGCCTTGGCAAACTGGCAATTTGCAATATCTAGCTGAAGCTTGCATAAAAGTAACCTGCAGAATAGCCTCTGAACTCTATTTGAACTCTTCTAGATGCTCACACTTTATTTCATTATATTTCTTTTCAACCTTTTGGTCAGAAAGGCATTGTCAAACTGACTGTGTCAGTGTCAGACTCATCCCCAAGAGTAATATCCCATGTTTTCAGGGAAACTCAAATCCATGGATATCATATCCCACATAGGGGAAAGGGTAATGATTTTAACTGCAGAGTTGGAGAGAGAGAGAGAGAGAGAGAGAGAGAGAGAAACCAAGAAAGTGCTCTGGAAGTAACTCTGAGACATAATCATATGTAGGCTTAGTTCCTTCACTACAGAAATAGGTTTCATAAGAGTAAGCTTCTAAATCAAAGGCTTGGTATATTAAATTGGGAGTCCCTAGTGATTGAGAAAGAGTCAGGGATTTTTCTGATGGGAAAGTTTAGTAGTTCCATGTGCTTTTTCTCCAGTTCCTCGAGGGATTTTTACAATACTTTCTAATTATCTACCCAACATACTTTGAGATGTATCTGGGTATTACATTATTCTGTACAGAATTGCAAGTTGTCATTCCCATTCTGGGCATTATGTTTTTAGGTTCTTTAAATGAAATAGCCAGGCAGGCTGAGTTAGGTTGTGTATTAGTTAGGGCTCCCTAGAGAAACAAAACAAACAGGGAACACTCGCATATATAAAATTTATAAAAGTGTCTCACGTGACCATGGGAATGCAGAATCCAAAACCACAGGGTAGGCTGTGAAGCCAACAATTCCGATGGAGGGTCTGGATGAACTCCACAGGAGAGGCTCACCAGCTGAGACAGGAAGAGCCTGTCTCTTCTGAATCCTCCTTAAAAGGCCTCCAGTGATTAGATTAATCATTACTCATTGTAGAAGATGCTCGCCTTTGGATGATTATAAATGCAATTACAAATGTAATCAGCTATGGTTTCAGCTGACATGATCATGATTTAATTCTATGAAATGTCCTCATCACAACAGACAGGCTAACACTTGCCCAACCAGACAAACAGGTACCATCACTTGGCCAAGCTGAAACATGAACCTAACCATGACAGATTGTGTGCTATAGAAAATGTAGGTTTCGGAAAAAATAAAGCTCTCTTCCTTTGGTCTCATACAGTAGGTGAGTTTCTAAAATACAGAATCTGTATTCTGATTTACTTTAGTCCCAACCAGATTGGTTTTATTCTTATCTCTAATTGAAGCCTGACCACTTTTTGCTTTCTTTAACAGTTGTCGTCTGTAGCAATGGTGACTTTCAGAGCTGCAGAACTCCAAGTCTGAGTCTTAGGTGTCACACGGGTACCCAAAATGTCAGGGAAATAGCAGCATATACACATATAACACAGGATCTCAGGATGTAGGATTAACACATAAGGTCAGAATTATATGTAACCACTATAAAAGCTTACAATCTAGGTGCCAATTTTCTTATGTTTTCTGTGAAAGAGACCATAAAATATTTGCTTTTTTGTTTCTTGTTTATTTTGCATTACATAATGTCCTCAAGGTTCATTCATCTTGTTGCATGCCTCACAACTTCCTGTTGTCACACAGTATTCCAACATGTGTATACACCACACTTTGCCTTTCTGCTTCTCAGTCATTGTACCCTTCAGCCACCTCCAAACATTTAAACACCATGATAATGTTCTAAATAAATGATCCACATCTCACAATATCCTCATGTAGATGTACAGTCATAATCATTCTCAAGTATAGGCAAATTTCATTGCTCCCAAGATAAAAATAACGATAAACACACCTTCACCAAAGAGAAAATCCAAAACTCTCATTAACTCTTGTGTATCTCCCCACCTTCTCCCAATTACTTACCCCTAATGTTGCTGTGGTATGGGTGATATTTTCCTGTTACTTTTGGCCATAACATGCAGTAGTAATTACACACATGTCAATTATTGACTATTTGAACAAGATTCATACCTTTGAAGTAGTTCATGTCCAAACTTACTTATATCTTTTGTGTTTATCAGTGAGATACATGTCTCTATACAACCCCTTTCAATCATATTCAACTTCAATATGGCAATATTACTTATAAACTCAGTAATGAATTACCATCATTTCTATCCATTGCCCTACATTTATAAAGCTGCGATTTTACCTTTACAATGGTCATAAAAGTGGAGTAATACAATATCTATCTTTTTGTGTTGGGCTTATTTCACTCAGCATTATGTCCTCAAGACTCATCCATCTTTTCATGTGGTTCAGGACATCATTTGTCTTAATACTACATAATATTTCCATCATATATATGTACCACATTTTGCTAATTCACTCATATGCTGATAGACATTTGGATTGTTTCCATCCTTCAGTGATTGTGAATAATGCTGCTATGAATATTGGTATGCAAATGTCTGTATCACTGCTTTCAGCTCCTCTAGGTATATACCAAGCAGTGCTGTTTTTGGGTCATAGTGCAACTTGATATTTAATTTCCTAAGGAATCACCAAACTGTCTTCCATAGTGGTTGTACCATTATACATTCCCACTAGCAATAAATGAGTGTCCCAATTTCTCCACATCTTCAACACTTGTGGTTTCCTGTTTGTTTAATAGCAGCCATTCTTTTATGCATGAGGTGGTATCTCATTGTAGTCTTGATCTACATTTCCCTTATAGCTAATGAAAATAAGCATCCCTTCACGTGACTTTAATCCATCTGTATTTGCTCTTCAGGAAAATGCTTATTCATACTTTTAGTCCATTTTACAATTAGGTTGTTTTTTCTTTTATTGTTGAGTTGTATGTTTTCTTTATGTATAAAGGATATCAAACCTTTGTCTGATGTATGATTTCACATATTTTTTCCAAGTGAGTTGACTGCTTCGTCACCTTTTTAACAAAGTCTTTTGAGGTGCAAGGTATCTGATTTTGAGGAGTTCCTGTTTATCTATTTTTCTTTTATTGCATGTGCTTGGGGTGTAGTTTAGGAAGTTACCTCCCATTACTAGGTCTTGAAGATGTTACCCTACAATCTCTTCTAGAAGTTTTATGGTGTTAGTTCTTGAATTCAGGTGTTTGATCCACTTTGAGTTAATTTTTGTGTAGCGTGCAAGATAGGGTCCCCTTTCATTCTTTTGGCTATTGATATCCAGTTTTCTTATGCCCACTTATTGACAAGACTATTCTCTTCCCAGTTCAGAGGATTTGGGGGCTTTGTCAAAAGTTAATTGACCAAAGATTTGGTGGTCTATTTATGCACTCTCAATTTTATTCCATTGGTCAATACTTGTATCTTTGCACCGGTACCGTGCTGTTTTGACCACTGTGGCTTTATAATAAATTTTAAAATTAGAAGTGGTAATCCTCCCACTTTGTTCTTATTTTTTAAAGGATTCTTTTAGCTATTCAGGATTTCTTTCCATTCCAGGCAATTTTGGTAGCTAACTTTTCCAAATCTTTGATGTATGTTGTTGGAATTTTGACTTGTACTAAGATGAATCTGTAGATCAATTGGGGTAGAATTAGCATCTTTACTATATTGAACCTCCCTATCCATAAGCAGGGAATTTATTTCCACCTATTTAGATCTTCTTTTGTTTCTTTTAGCAATGTTATGCAGTTTTCTGTGTGCAAGTCTTTTGCACCCTAGTTAAGTTCATTCCTCAGTACTTGATTTTTTGGTTGTTATTTTAAGTGGAAATTTTTCCTTAACTGACTCCTCAGTTAGGCCATTGCTTGTGTAATAGCAGCATTACTAATTTTTGCACATTAATTTTATATCTGCCACACTGAGGAATTTGTTTATGAGATCAGGTAAAACTGTTGTAGATTTCTCAGGATTTTCCAAGTATATATATCATGTCATGTGCAAATAATGATAGTTTTACTTCCTCCTTTCCAATTTGGATACCTTTAATTTCTTTTTCCTGCCTGATTGTTCTAGCTAGAACTTATAGTACAATATTGAATAATAGGGGTGACAGAGTGCTTCCTTGTCTCATTCCCAATCTTAGGGAAAAAGTTTTCAATCTCTATCCATTGAGAATGACACTGGCTATCAATTTTTCATACATGCCCTTTATCATATTGATGAAGTTACTTTTCATTCTGATATTTCCATGTATTCTTATCAGAATAGGATATTTGGTAATTAGCTGCAATCAAGATGATCATGTGATTTCTCCCTTTCAATTTGCTAATGCAATGTATTACATTAGTTGATCTTGTATCGAACCATCCTTGCATCCCTGGTATAAACCCGACCTGGTCATGGTGTATAATTCTTTTAATGTTTTGTTGAACCTGATCTCCTAATATTTTGGGGGGAATTTTTACATATATGTTCAATAGGGGGATTGTCCTGTAGGTTTATTTCTTATAGAATATTTACCCAGTTTTGATATTAAAATGATGTTAGCTTCAAAATGTTAGTTAGGTAATATTCATTTTTCCTCAAATTTTTGGAAATGTTTGAGCAGGATTGGTACTAGTTGTCTTTGGAATGTTTGATAAAATTTCCCTGAGAAGTCTTCTGGCCCTGGGCTATTCTTTGTTAGGAAGATTTTTTAATGACTGTATCTCTTTATTTGTGATTAGTTTGTTGTGATTGTCTATTTCTTCCTGAGTCAATGTAGCTTCTTTGTGTGTTTCCAGGAATTTGTGTATTTCATTTAAGTTGTCTAGGTTTTTGGCATATAGTTATTCAAAGTATCATCTTATGATTTCTTTTATTGCTTCTTATCAGAATAGGATGTTTGGTAATTAGCTTCAATAAAGATGATCTGTGGTAATGACCTCTTTCTCATTTCTGATTTTGTTCATTTGCATCGTCTTTCTTTTTTTCTTTGTCAGCCTTGCTAGTGGCCCATTGATTTTATTAATTTTCTTAAAGAACCAACTTTTGTCTCTATTGATTAATTTTATTTATATTTTGTTTTCCCTCTCATTTAACTCTGCTTTTGTTCTAGTTTGCTTGCTGCTGGAATGCAATATACCATACTTTTAAAAAGGGGAATTTAATAATTTGCTAGTTTACAGTTCTAAGGCTGATAGAATGTCCCAGTTGCGAGCCTATAGAAATGTCCAATCAAAGGCATCCAGGAAAAGATATCTTGGTTCAAGAAAGCTGATGAAGTTCATGGTTTTTCTCTCAAGTGAGAAGGCCCATGGCAAGCACAGTCCAGGCTTCTGTCTTGGCTGGAAGGACACATGGTGAACAAAGCATCATCTGCTAGCTTTCTTTACTGGTTTCCAGTTTCATGAAGCTCCCCGGGAGGCATTTTCCTTCTTTATTTCCAAAGGTCTCTGGCTGGTGGACTGTCTGCTTCATGGTGCTGCAGCATTCTCTGCTCTCTCTGAATCTCCCATTCTCCAAAATGTTTCCTCTTTTATAGGACTCCAGTAAACCAATCAAGACCCACCAAATAGGTGGAGACATGTTGTCACCTAATCCAGTTTAACAACCACTCTTGACTCAATCACATCATCCAGGGAGATGATCTGATTACAGTTTCAAACATACAGTATTGAATAGGGATTATTCTACCTTTATGAAATGAGATTTTTATTAAAACATGGCTTTTCTAGGAGCATATTTCCTTTCAAACTAGCACATAAGGTTTAATAGCTCCATAATCTTTCTCTTCTCCCTCAGAGGACTTGCCAATACTTTTTGATTATCTGCTTAATATATTCTAGGATGTTTCCAGACATTACAATAATCTATACAGGATTAAAGGACCTCTTTCTTATTGTGTGCTTCTTGTATTTCAGTTGCTCAAATGAGCTATGCAGATAGGTTGAATTAGATTATGCACTACAGAAAATTTAAGTTCCAGACCAAATAAACCATTCTTCCATTGGTGTCAAAAAGTATGTGTGGTTCTAAAATGTAGACATTGTCTTCCTTACCTCTATGGTCTGAGTTACTTTAAACCAAACTTGTTCAGGTTTGCTCTTATCTCTAAATATTAGGTTATATATATTATGTATATATATATATATATGTTATATATATATGTTTTATATATATATATATATGTATAAGCCTCTCAAAATCCAGGAATAATAATCACCACTCCAGACTTAATGTGTCTGCTCTAAAAACTTACAATCTAAGCCTCTGTTTTCATATAAGCATTTTCTAAATGTGACTATACCATTCTTGTTCTCTTATTTCTGGCTTATTTTGTCTCACCAAATGTTCCACATGTTCATTCACATCATTGTATGCCTCATAACTTGTTCCTTTTTGTAGCAGCACAACCTTCATTCATAAGTATATACCATAATTTGCCAATCTATTTCTCTGTCAGTGCATCCTTCAGCCACCTGCATTCATCAGTCATCATGTAGAGGGCCCAAAATCCACAGTCCATCAACATACTCAATTTTAGATAATTTCATTGTTCTCAAGAGACAGAAAACCAATAAACACACCCTCACCAAATAGGAAATCTAAACCTCCTCTTAACTCATGTCCCTCACTCTATTATTTACCTCTGCTGTTGCTGTGGTATTGTTGCTTTCAACATAGCTCATAGCATGAAATAGCAGTTTTCCCCCAGAACCCTGGACTTAAACACTCTTTATACAAGAATCACATCTTTGAAATAATTCTTATGAGAACTCATTCATATTTCTAGTGTGAGTCAATGGGACACATAGGTCTCCACAACCCCTTTCACTCTTGTTCATTTTCAATATGGAAATAATATTTCTAGACCCACTAGAGAATCACCTTCACTCTTATCTATTCCTTTACATTGGAGCTCAACCTCATTAGCTAATTGTTCACCCATCTCTAGCTTCTATGTATCTCTAAGTCCCCTATATTTTGTATTATAAGTCTCTGATTATACCTTTATGCTGCTCGTAAAAGTGAAATCATACACTATCTGTCCTTTTGTGTCAGGCTAATTTCACTTAGCATTATGTCCTCAAGACTTATCCACCTTGTCATGTGCTTCAGGACGTCATTTTTTCCTACTGTTCCATAATATTCCATCATAAGTTTATACCACATTTGTTGACCCGCTTATCTGTTGATGGGCATTTGGTTTGTTTCCATCTTTTGGCAATTGTGAATAATGCTGCTATGAACATCGGTGTTCAAATTTCCATCTGTGTCATTGCTTCCAGCTCTTCTGGGTATATACCAAGTAGTAGTATTGCTGGGTCATAGGGAAACTCGATGTTTAATATCCTAAGGAACTGCCAGTCTTCCATAGTGGCTGCATCATTATACATTCCCACCAACAGAGCAAGTGTCCCAGTTTCTCCATATCTTCTCCAACATTTATAGTTTGCTTTTTGTTTCATAGCATACATTATTAAAGTTGTGAGGTGGTATCTCATTGTAGTCTTGATCTGCATTTCCTTTATATCCAGTGAAAATGAGGGTCTCCTCATGTGCTTTTGAGACTTCTGTATTTGTTCTTCAGAAAAATGCCTATTCATAGCTTTCGCCCATTTTATAATTGGATTGTTTGTTCTTTCATTGAGTTGTATAATTTCTTTGTATATTCAGGAAATCAAACCTTGGTCTGATATGTGATTTCCAAATATTTTCTTCCATTGAGTTAACTGCTTCTTCACCTTTTTGACAAAGTTTTTTGAAGTACAGAAGGATTTCATTTTTAGGAGTTCCCATTTATCTATTTTTTTCTTTTGTTGCTTGTGCTTTGGGTGTAAAGTTTAGAAAGCTACCTCCTATTACTAGGTCTTGAAGATGCTTCCTTGTATTTTATTCTAGAAGCTTTATGGTGCTAGTTCTCATATTTAGGTGTATGATTCACTTTGAGTTACTTTTTGTGTAGGGTTTAAGATAGGGGCCCTCTTTCATTATCTTGGCTATTGGTATCCTGTTCTTCCATGCCCAATTATTGAAAAGACTATTTTGTCCCGGTGCAGAGGATTTGGGCCTTGTCAAAAATCAGTTGACCAAAGATTTGGTGGTTTATTTCGGTACTATCAATTCAATTCCACTGATCAATGCTTCTGTCTTTGTGCCATTGCCATGCTGTTTTGACCACCAAGCCTTTATAATAGGTTTTAAAGTCAGGGTGTGTTAATCCTCCAAGTTTGTTCTCCTTTTTTAGGATGCTTTTAGCTATTCTGGGGTCTCTTCCCTTCCAGATGAATTTGGTAGCTAGCTTTTCCAAATCTTCAAAGTAGATTTTTGAAATTCTGATTGGTGCTGTGTTGAATCCGTAGATCAATTTGGGGAGAACTTACATCTTAACTATATTTAGCCTTCTTATCCATGAACAGGGAATGTCTTTATGCCTATTTAGATCTCCTTTGATTTCTTTTAGCAATTTTATGCAGTTTTCTGTTTGCAAGTCCTTTATGTCTCTAGTTAAGTTCATGCCTAAGTATTTGATTCTTTTAGTTGCTATTTTGAAAGGAATTTTTTCCTTAACTGTTTACCCAGCTAGGTCATTGCTTGTGTATAGAAATGCTACTGATTTTTGCATGTTAATTTTATATTCTGCCACCTCGCTGAATTTGTTTATTAGCTCAAGTACTTTGCTGTAGATTTCTCAGGATCTTCCAAGTATAGTATCATAGCATCTGCCAATAATGAGAGTTTTACTTCTTCATTTCCAATTTGGATGCCTTTTATTTCTTTGTCCTGCCTTATTGCTCCAGCAAGAACTTCTAGCACAATATTGAATAATAGTGGTAACAGTGGGCATCTTTGTCCTGTAAGTAATCTTAGGGGGAAAGTTTTCAATCTCTCTCCATTGAGTACAATGCTGGCTCTCAGTTTTTCATATCTTATTTCCTTAATTTCCTTAATCATATTGAGGTAGCTACATTTGATTCTTATCTTTTTGTGTGCTTTTATCAGTACAAAATGCTGAATTTTTTCAAATGCTTTTTCAGCATCAATTGAGATGATCATGTGATTTTTCCCTTTTAATTTTTTAATGTGCTGTGTTACATTAATTGATTTTCTTGTGTTGAACCATCCTTGCACTTCTGGTATAAACCCCACTTGGTCATGGTGCATAATTCTTTTAATGTGCTGTTGGATTCAATTTACTAATATTTTATTGAGAATTTTTGCATCCATGTTCATTGGGGAGATTGACCAGTAGTTTTCACTTCTTATAGCATCTTTACCTGGTTTTGATATTAACATGATATTAGCTTCATAAAATGAGTTAGGTAGAGTTCCTTTTTCATCAGTTTTTTTGGAAAAGTTTAAGCAGGATTAGTGTTATTTCCTACTGGAATGTTTGATAAAATCCCCCTGTGAAACCATCTGGCCTTGGACTTTTTTTGTGGGAAGATTTTTGATGACTGATTGAATCTCCTTACTTGATCTTTGGATTATTTAAATTATCTTTACTGGTACTCTTCAATTCTGTGCCCTCCTCCAGACTTTCCCCTCTTGTCTGTTCTTTTTCAGCCAGCAGAACTCCTTTTAGTATTTCTTATAGGGCTGGTCTCTTGTTGACAAATTCTTCCAGGACTTCTTTGTCTGTGAAAATTTTAATCTTTCCCTCAGCTATGAAAAACAGTTTGGCTGGGTGCAGAATTCTTGGCTGGAAGTCTTTCTCTTTCAGAATTTTGAATATATCATACCATTGCCTTTTCACCTCCAGGGTGTTAGTTGAGTACTTTGAACTCAGTCTTGTTTGATTTCATTTGTATGTAGTATATTGTTTTTTTCTTGCTGCTTTCACGGCTTTCTGCTTCTTTTCAATATTTGACAGACTGATTAGTGCATGCCTTGAGGAAGATCTATTTGGATTTATTCTGTTTGGAGTTCTTTGGGCTTCTTTGACTTGTTTTTTTATGTCCTTTATGAAGTTTGGGAAAATTTCCCCTATTATATCGTCAACTACTCTTCCTGGCCCTTTACTCCTCTCTTCTCCTTCTGGGACACCAATGATTCTTATGTTTGTATGCTTTGTTTTGTCTGTCATTTCCCTGAGTTCCCATTCAATTTTTTCCATCTTTTTTGCCATTTGAGGTTTTGAGTTTTCAAAGTCAATTATCTTGTTCTCTGCATCACTTGTTCTTTCCTCTGCCTCTATAAATCTGGTGTTGTGTACCTCTAGTGTGTTTTTTATTTGGTCAACAGAGTCCCTAATTTCTGTGATTTCCACAATTTTTCTATTTATTCTTTTTTTTTTTTTTTTTTTTAAAGGGAAACATCTTGTTTTATTATATTTTGTTTGTTTGTTTGTTGTTTTACATGGGCTGGGGCCGGGAATCGAACCGGGGTCCTCCGGCATAGCAGGCAAGCACTCTTGCCCGCTGAGCCACCGCGGCCCGCCCCTCTATTTATTCTTTCAAATTCCTTTGTGCTCTGCAACTGTCTCCTTGATCAGCTTTATGCCATTTGATACCCCACTTATTTTATTAAATAGATTTATATGAACATCTTTGATTAGTTGCTCCAATGTCTGTATCTCCTCTGTTGTTTTAATTTGGTCATTAGGCAGGGCTTTGTCTGTCTTCAATGTGATATGGTTAGTTATCTTCTACTGTCTTCCATGGCATATAAATATCTTGATTGATTTACTTTGGAAGTTGATTTCTTTCAGTAGTCTAAGGCCTTGTGTTTTGGGGATGGATGTACAGCTGGGAAAAGGACATGGTGATTTGTTTCAGGGCATGTATGGGCACAGGTTGGGGATGTTAGGTTGATGCTTATGAAAGTGGGCACCCAGCAGCCAGGGATGATGTAGCTGTGCAAGTGCATTGGTCTAGGGAGTGTAATCCAACTATGTGCTGTTCTAAGGCATGGGGTTGTTTGTGCACATGCACAGAGCTGTGGCAGCAGGTTGGCATTATGCCTTCATGGGTTGGGACAGATGTGGCCCAGTGCACATGTTGGCATTTTCTCAAAGCCGGGAAGTGAGGCTGAGTTCTAGTGCATGCATGATTCTAGGATTGCTATAAAGTGTGGTGCCCAGGGCAGAATGATGTGATTGGGGGCCCATGCACATGTGGGCCTGGTAGTGCTGAAAAGGATGTGCTGAGCTCAGGGAGAGCAGGATGAGGTTGTGCAACACTATGGGCATTGCACAAGTGTAGCTTATATATGAGGGCTAGTGCCAACAACATTTATACACTGACAACAGCCTACAGGGAGCAGGGAGGGGGAGGTAGTGCTCTGGAGGGTGCAGGAGAGGAGGGTTGGGCTGCAGTTGGGGTGGAGGTGGGGGACAAGTACATGTACTGGGGGCTGGGGTAATGGGGGTTCCTGGAGAATGCTGTGATGTGCTTTACAGAGAAAATGTATACCTTAAATTAGCTTCATTTGGGCATGAGTTATTGTGCTGCTGGCCATGAATACAATAGTAATGAATCAGCAACATATGTTAAGTAAGAAGTCTTTAAAAAGAAACACAGAGACCATGCATCCCATACTCACAGGCACCAGCATCACATCCCGAACCTGTGCCTATACCTGCCCTGCAACCTTTCACTTTTGTGCCCTACCACACACCCTGCATCCTGTTCCACATCCATTCAACAAATAAAAGCTTTAGAGGACTGAAGGAAATCAACTTCCAAGGTAACCTTGTCAAGATACATACATGCCTCAAAAGCACAGAAGATCACTAAGAATATCAAGAGAAAGACAAGTATAGCCCAGCTTAATAAGTGAATTAGAACACCATAGGAGACACGAACATTGAAAGAACTATTCAAAGATATTAACTCTGCTAAATGAAATCAATGGAGTAGCCAATGACATAAAAGAGATCAAGAAGACACTAGAAGAGCATAAAGTGGAATTTGAAAGAATAAATAGAAAAACAGCAGTTAATCACAGAGATTAAAGATGCTGTTAGACCAAATCAAAAATATTTTAGAGACACACAAAAGCAGATTTGAAGAGGTAGAAGAAGAAAGAGTGAACTAGAGGACAGGACAGCTGATTTTAAGCACACAAAAAAGTAAATTGTCAAAAAGGTGGAAAATTTTGAATTGGATCTCAAGGAAATGATGGACAAAACAAAGTGCACAAATAGAAGAATCATTAGTGTTCCAGAGGGAGAAGAGAAGAGTAAAGGGCCAGAAAAATTAATTGAAGATATAATGGGGGGAAATATCACAGATTGTAAATAGACATAAAGGACATAAATATGTAAATCAAGGAAGCTCAATGAACTCCAAATAGAATAAACCCAAATAGGTCTTTCCCAAGACACATACTGATTAGCCAGTCCAATTTTGATGAGAAGCAGAAATTTTGATGAGTAAGAGAAAAACAATCTACTGCATGTAAGAGAAACCACATAAGACTGTGTTCAGGCTACTCCACTGATACTATTGAGATGAGAAGGCAGTGGTGTGATATACTTAAGATCCTGAAAGAGAAAGACTTCCAGCCAAGAATTTTGTACAAGCCAAATTGTCCTCCAAAACTAAGGAAGAGATTAAAATTTTCACAGACAAAAAAATCCTTAGAGAATTTGTAAAAAAAAAAAAAAAGACCAGTGCTACAAGAAATATTAAAGAATTTCTACTGGCTGAAAAAATACACATGAAAAGGAGATATGGAGGATGACACTGAACTGAAGAGTACCGGTAAGAGTAAACTAAAGGACATAAAAAAATGGGAAAAAATATACAGATCTGACAAATAAGTTCCAAAGGATAAGATGGTGGTTTTAAGAAACACCTTTACAGTAATAACTTTGAATGTTAATGGGCTAAATTTATCAACTAAAAGACAGATAGACAGAATGGATTAAGAAATATAATCCAATTATATGCTGCTTACAAGAGACTCATCTTGGACAAAAGTATACAAATAGATTGCAAGTGAAAGAATAGGGAAAGAAGTTTCACATAAGCTGTAACCAAAAGAAAGCAAGAGCAGCTATACTAATATTAGACAAAATAGACTTTAAATGTAAAGACAACATAAGAGACAAGGAAGGATACTACATTTTAGTAAAGGGACAATTAACCAAGAAGAAATAACAAACTTAAATGTCTGTTCCCAATCAAGGAGCTCCAAAATATATGAAAAAGACATTGGCAAAACTGAAGGGAGTGATAGATATTTCAACAATAACAGGAGAAGAATCCAATACAACACTCTCCTCTATAGAGAGAAAAAACCAACAGGGATCAACAAGGAAATAGAGAACTTAAACAAATTGATAAATGTATTAGATCTTATAGACATGTATAGGTAATTACACCCCAAAACACAAGGATATGTATTCTTCTGTAGTGCTCATGGAACATTATCCAATATAGATCATGTGCTGGGGCACAAAACAATTTTAATAAATCAAAAACATTGAAATTATTCAAACAACTATCTCTGATCACAATAGAATGAAGTAGGAAATCAATAACCTCCAAAGAACAAGAACTTTTACAAATACATGGAGATTAAATAACACACTCTTAAATAACAAGTGGGTCAAAGAAGAAATCGCTAGAGAAATCAGTAGCTATCTGGAGATGAGTGAAAATGAGAATACAACATATTAGAACTTATGGGATGCAGCAAAAGCTGTTTTGAGGGGAATATTTATTGCTCTAAATGCCTATATTAAAAAAGAAGAAAGAGCTACAATTGAGGACTTAACTGCTCACATGAAGAAACTTGAGAGGGAACAGCAAACTAAACTCAAAGCAAATAAAATAAGAGAAATATAAGAATTAAAACAGAGATAAATGAATGGCAGAACAGAAGACTAATAGAAAAAATGAATAAATACAAAAGTTGGTTCTTAGAGAAATTCAATAAAATCAATGAGCCATTAGCAAGGCTGACAAAGAAAAAAGAGAGAGGATGCAAGTAAAGAAAATCAGAAATGAGAGGGCAGTTGTTACCACAGACCCTGTAGAAATAAAAAGAGAATAATCATAAGAGGATACCACGAACAACGACACACCAACAAACTAAACAATGCAGATGAAATGGACAAATTCCTGGAAACATATGAACAAGCTATAGTAAATCAAGAATAAATAGAAGATATCAAAAAAGCAATAAAAAAGTAAAGAGCTTCTATCAGTCATCAAGAATCTTCCTACAAAATAAAGCCCAGGACCAGACGACTTCACAAGGAGTTCTAGCAAATATTCCAAACAGAACTAAAAACTGAGGAAATAAGAACACTAATTAACTCATTTTATGACACCAACATCACTTTAATACCATAACCAGGTAAAGATGTTATAAGAAAGGAAAACTAAAAGCCAATCTCCCTAATGAACATAGAAGCAAAAATTCTAAACAAAATACTACCAAATCAAATCCAACAACACATTAAAAGAATTATACACTACAATAAAGTGGGTTTTATACTAGGAATGTAAGGATGGCAAGAAAATCAATTAATATAATACATCATGGTAACACATTTAAAGGGGAAAATCACATGATCATCTTGATTGGTGTGGAGAAGGATTTTGACAAAATTAAACATCCTTTTCTGATAAAAGCACTTCAAAATGTTGGAATCAAAGGTAACTTCCTCAGTATGATAAAGGGCATATATGAAAAACCCACAAACAGTATCATACTCTATAGTGAGAGACTGGAAGCTCACCCCCTAAAATTGGGAATGAGACAAGGATGCCCTCTGTCACCACTATTATTCAACATTGTTCTAGCTAGATCAATCAGGCAGGAAAAAGAAGTAAAGGGCATCCAAAGTGGAAATGAAGAAGTAAAACTTCAGCTGCTTGGTGATGACATGATACTGTAGTTGGAAAATCCTTAGAAATCTACAGCAGAGTTACTTGGGTTAATAAACAAATTCAGCAAGGTGCCAGAATATAAAATTAATGTGAAAAATCCATAACTTCTCTATTCACAAGCTGTGACCACACAAATTCAACAGGGTGACAGAATATAAAATTAATGTGAAAAATCCATAACTTCTCTATTCACAAGCTGTGACCACCTAACTGAGGAGTCAGTGAAGGAAAAAAATCCATTCAAAATAGCAGCTAAAGGTATAAAATATCTAGAAATGATCTTAACTAGGAACAGAAAGCACTTGTAAACAGAAAACTACATAACTTTGTTAAAAGAAATGAAAGAGGATCTAAATATGTGGAAAGATATTCCCTGCTCAAGAACAAAGTTATTTAATATAGTTGGCTTGTCAGTTCTACCCAGGCTTATCTACAGATTCAGTGAGGTACCAATGAAAATTCCAACAGCCTACATCGAAGACTTGGAAAAGCTGGTTAGCAAAGTCATATGAAAGGGAAAGAGATCTTGCAAAACTAAAAGTATCTGAAAAAAAATGAGTGAAGTGGGAAAATTAACAGTTCCTGATTCCAAAGTTTATTATAAAGCCACAGTGGTCAAAAGAAGATGGTACTGGCACAAAGATAGAGTACTGACCAATGAAATGAATTGAGAGTGCAGTAATAGACCACCAAATCTATAGTCAACTGATCTTCAACAAGTCCTTCAAATCCACTGAACCAGGAAAAAAGAATCTTTTCAATAAAGGGGCATGGGAAAACTGAATATCAATAGCCAGGAAAACAAGGAAGAAAAAAAGAAAGAAAGAGGACCTTTACCTTACACCCTATACAAAAATTAATTCAAAGTGGATCAAAATAATAGAACCAGTACCATAAAGGTCCTAGATGAAAACATAAGGAAACATCTTCAAGGAGGAAGCACTCTAAATTTTACACAAAAATCAAAAGGAACAAAAGAAAAAGTAGACAAATTGGATTCCTCAAAATCAAAGGCATTTGTACCTCATAATAATTTGTCAAAAAGGTAATGACATACTCAATGGGGGAAAATATTTGGAAATCACACATCAGATAAATGTTTTATATTCTGTGTACCTAAAGAAAACATAGAACTCGACAACAAAAGAACAAACAACCCAATAGTTAAATGGATTAAAGACATGAATAGTCATTTTTCTGATGAGCAAATACAGATGGACAAAAAGTACATGAAGGTCATTTTCATTAGCTATAATGGAACTGCAGGAAAAGACTACAATGGGATACCACCTCATCCTTATAAGAATGGCTGCTATTAAACAAACAGCAAATTACAAATGTTGGTGAGGAAGTAGAGAAATTGGAAGCTTATGCACTGCTGGTGGGAATATATAATGGTATAGCCATTATAGAAGACAGTTTGGTGGTTTCTTTGCAGACTAAATATCAAGTTCCCATATGACATGGTAATACCATTAACCTGGTATATACCCGGAAGATCTGAAAGCAGTGACATGAACCATCATTTTCACACTGATGTTCATAAAGGCATTATTAACAATCACTAAAAGATGGAAACAATCCAAGTGCCCATCAATGGATGAGTGGATTAACAAAATGGGGTACATACATATGATGGAATATTATGCAGCAATAAGATGAAGTGGCATCCTGAGCCACATTACAAGATAGATGAGTCTTGAGGACATAATGCTGAGTGAAATAAGCCAGATACAAAATCATAAATACTGTATGAATCCACTTTATGACTATAGAAAAAGTTGTGATTTCTAGTGCTTAGTTTGACCCATGGATCATCAGAATCTCTATGGAGTGGAATCACTTTATCACAGAGTATGTATATGTTCAGCTTTAGAAGACATTACCAGTTTATCAAATTGATTATATCAGTTTGCATTCCCACCAACAGTGTATGAGGGTTCTCTACATCCTCTGCAACACTAAATATTGTCAATTGGGAACTTTTAGGCACTCTGATGTGTGACTGGAGATAGCTTGTTGTTCTAGTTTGCCAGCTGCTGGAAGGTGATATACCACAAACAGAGTGGCTTTTAAAAGGGGGGAATTTATTAAGTTGCAAATTTACAGTTCTAAGGCTGTGAAAATGTCCAAATTTAAGCAAGTCTATAAAAATGTCCAAATCAGGGCACCAACAAGAGATTACTTTACTCAAGAAAGGTCGATGGAGTTCAGGCTTTTTCTCTCAACTGGAAAGGCACACGGTGAACATGAACATGCCTGCTAGCTTTCTCTCCAGTCTTCTTTATTCATGAGCCCTCCCAGGGATATTTCCTTCTTCATCTCCAAAGTTGAATTTGAGCTCTCATGGTTCTAATGGCTCCATTGTTTTTGTGATTCTTTCCAAAATATTTCCTCATTTAAAGGATTTCAATAAACAAGTCAAGACCCACCTTCAATGGGTGGAGTCATTTCTCCCTATAATCAAAGGTTAATACTCACAATAGATGTGTCACATGTAATCTAATCAAGTTTCCAACCTACAGTATTGAATAGAAATGAAAAGAAATGGCAGCTTCCACAAGATGGAATGGTATTGAAACAAGGCTTTTCCTTAGAAAATGATCCTTTCAAACTGGCACACTCATTGTGATATTTGGTTTGTGTTTCATTAATGGCTACCAGTGTTGAACAATTTTATATGCTCTTTGACTACAACATACCTTTTCAAAAGTGCCACCTTGAAACTTTTGTCCATGTGTATCTGGGTTGTCTCTTTTTCTTATTGTCTGTAAGAATTAAAAAAATAAATTCTCATCCTCTTAAAATAAATGTTACTCCTTTGATATTTGTAATATGTATATCTTCTGTCTAATGTAAGTATTTTCCTCTGTTCCTCCTTCATCTATTGCTTTCCAATATAATTTTATCCATTCTTATCCCAGGAAAATGGTTTTAATTGCTGTGGTTTTAAATTAAGTTTTGATATCTGTAAGTATACAGTCTCCAACTTTGTACTTCATAAAGAATTTCTTCACTATTCTTAGCCCATTGCATTCTTTGTATTTACATATAAATTTTAGAATCAGTTTGTCAATTTTCTGAACAAAAGCAGTGTTGGAAGTTTAATAAGATTATGTTGGGTCTGTGGATCAGTTTGGGGAGAATCAAGAAACATCTCAATGTTGAACTTTCCTTTCCATGGACATTTTAAAGTTCACCATTATATAAACATTTAATTTTGCACAAAGGTATTTTATAGCTTTCTATGTAGAGGTCTTATAAATATTTTATTATATTTTTGCTTAACTATTATTTCTGATGATGGTACAAGTGGTATCTTTTGTAAATTTTGTTTTCTAATTTGATAGGATTGATATGCATTACTAAAATTGATTTTTAATATGTTGACATTGTTGTATACAGTTGTCCTGCTAAATTAATTATTACTAATTCAAACAGTTCTTTTGTAGATTCTTGTGGAATTTCTCAGTGCACAATCCTGTTGTCTATGAAGAATAAGTTTTACTTCTTCTTTCATCATAAAAAAAGAAACAGAAAAAATAAGATTATGAAGTGAATGGTTGATAGAAATATTGTGACAAGAGGCTAGCAGGAACTTAATTCTGGATTTTCCCTATAAGCAATTTTTCAATAGGTGTTAATTCAATGTTCACTATTACTTTATAGAACCTAACTACTAAAAATATGAGAATCAGCTGTATCTCTTAGCATAATTACATCAGATTCCCAGAAGGATGGATCTAATTGTTGGCCAAGATCACACTGCTTTTGGAAGCTGAGAAGGCTATGGGAGAACTTGATAATATACTCAAGCTAAATACCATTTAAGTGAACCTACCACTCATCTAACCCTAAGTTAGATACAAAGCATATATCCTACCTTCCTTTAGGCCATGCATTCACAATGGGAACAACATGCATGGTGGATTAGACAACATTATCCCAAAGACAGAAAGGACTTTAGGGAAAGAAAGGTGCTGATCTAGCCATCATTGTTCTTTGAATGGTGAGCAGCATTCATTCACTAGAAGATTTATTAGTTAGAAAATGTATAAGCTATAATAAGATTAGAAGGATTTTTCTCTTCCAAGAGGAAGGCAAAGGATGAGAGTAAGTCTGAAAAGATGATAAAGTTTTAGTGAAGTGGATCCAGCAGACTTGATAAATAATGCTGAATAATGCTAAGACTTAGTGCTTTGAAAGAGTATGCACCCTGAATTAACAGAACTTCTTGACTCTTTTGAAATAGATAAGGTCAAAGTAGCCATGGGCAGTGGCATTATGTCTTAGATTCTGTGGCTCAAGGGGCACATCTATGTGAATCTCATGGACTTCCAAACTTATACAATTATCTGAGGACACTTCTTATATCAATGTACTAATAGTATCCTCCTCTCAAGAATAGAAAGAATAAGACACATCCTTTAATATAGTCAGAAGTTACAGGAACTATCTAAATAATATCCATGTTCTCCCTGTAGGCAGACAACCAATGGACAAAACAGTCAATGAAGACTCACCCCAGTAAAAGGCCATGAACTGAAGCATGATAACTGACATTTCCCCAAATGACTTGGAACCCAGTAACAACTATCAAAAGCATCTTCAATGATACCTGTCCCAATAATATATGCAGTATGTAATAATATCTGTTATAATAGCTGATTCTGTTTGGAAGACATATTGAGCACCTCTGTGAATATTAGTTTTTTCTTCTGTAATGAAGTGAATTGTACCATGAACATACCAAAATAAATGTTATAGTATAATATATATGTATGCATGTGTGCATGTATATATATACACATACACATATGATTCAACTATCATATGAAATAAGAACCAAAATCATAAGTTACCAGGGAATGGGATGGGGATAGGGAATTGGGAGAACAGGCTTAAAATATTAAAACATCCTATTTAGAATAATGTCAATGTTGTGATAATGGATTGGGGTTTTGAAATCATAACATTGAGAATGTCATTAAGAGCACTGAAATATGTATTTGAATGTGATTAAAATAGTATATATGGTATATATGTATATATGGTAACAGAATGAAGTTTTTTTAAAATTCCATACAGCTACATTGCACAAATAGGGAACCCTAAGTTAAGCCATGGACTATAGTTAATATAACAATTATAAAAATATGCTATCATCACTTGTAACAAATTTTTAACAACAATATAAGTGCTAATATTAGTATGGCATATGGGAATCTTGTGTTTTTTGCAAGATCATTCTCTAAACCCACAAATTCCCTAATCAGGAAAAAAAGATATGAAAAAAATTGTCGTATGGTAACAGTGATAGTGATGATTAAATGGGTTGGAGATAGGGTAAAACCTTCTCAGGATTAATACTAATGTAAAATGTCTTGCATTAGGGAAAACTGAATTTACCTAACAATCAGTTAATTTTTATATTGAATAATTCTTCACAGTTTATTACAAGGTACATATAGTAGTAGATTGAGGGGAAAATGAGTAATCAAATTAATCTGAATATTAAAATATACTTAATGTTTTTATATGATGGGTTAGTTATTTCTTTAAGTATATCCCTACCCATTCCTGGATCTTCCAAATGTTAAACATGTCCATATTGACACTATTGCCTTATCTGTTATAATGACATACTAAATGTAGATGCTAAGAAAAAAATCTGATCATTTTATTGTAAAAGAATCTAGACCAAGGGCTGTGGAGCTGAACTCTACAGTAATAGGTAAACTCATAAGAATAAGGATAATGAGCTCTCCACATTCCAAAGTTCTACAAGACTGACCGTGGACTGTGAGAGGTATCTTCTGAGCCCTTGGCCCAACCAGCACAATAAGAGTGACTTGTATACCTTGTGTCACTGTGCCGCTGATAGCTTCAGCCGGGCCGCGCGACTGGTACACTGGGTGGGTTTGGGGCGAGCTCGCAGGAATTAACCTGGGTAAGCTGGAGCCGGCGCTTTCCCCAGCCGGCGGTCGCGAGAAGTCATCACTCAGGCCAGATGCGGGTTTTAAGCTTTTATTGTTACACTCCGGGATGGGCCACCCGGGAACCCGAGGAGTGAGATGTCTGGGGTCCGAAGACCCCGGGGCTCGGACGACCCAGAGCGGGGTAAGCGTGGGGCTTAAGTACTCTTGGGGAGGGGTGGCGTTTTGGGCGCACACGTCAGGAAGGGACAGCCAATCACACAAGGCAGGAGGCAGTTGCTAGGCTGAGGGCTTAGGTTAGGTATAGAGGAGTGAAGAGAATAACAGGAAGGCTTGCGGTTTAGTGGTGAGCTACGGAAATGGGCGGTCTACAACAAGAGGGGGAAGGGGGGAACAGAGGGGGGGTTACAGGTACGGAGGGCAGAGAGTGAATGTAGAGAGGGAGAGAAGGATTAAAAAATTTTAAGCATGGCTAGGCTCCAGTCCCTGAGAAATATGCCACAATTCCTCTCCTTTTCCTTTTAAAGGCTCACCTGTGTGACAGGTGGTGGGCATTAACCTTTGCTGGGAGGGGTAGGGATGAGATTCCCCTTGCACTTGAGGCTCAGAATTTCAGGGGAAGGGTATGTGCTGAGCCGACCCTTATGCAAATCTCATGTGCCCCAGAAGAGCCAGAGGAGGTCTGTTAGAGAGACCCTCTTCTGCGACTACTTTGTGTCGCACCCAGCGGTACCCATCTGGTAGCTGTGCGGCGGCCCCAGATGCACGTACTCTGGTAACGTGCAGCCCCCATGGGGGAATGGAGAGGACAGAGGAGTGGCGGAGGCACACAGCTTGCTGGGCCAGTATTACAGCAGTATGGGGCAGGCTCCTCAAGGTGATCAGTCTTGAGGGCAAGACCCAGGCCCCAGGGTGATCAGTCCTGGGGGTGAGTGACACTAGTTAGCCAAACCTGTGTTTGCCGACGATTGTTTGTACTGGCAAAGGGATTTTGGAGCTCAAGAGCAGCTAGGGCTAGGAGTTGAGTTTGTCGTTTATGGTGAGATATTTTTGAGAAAAGGCACTAGAATAGGAAGAAGATGCAGATGAGGATTATTAGTATAATGCCGTAGAAGATGAGATTAGAGAGTTGAAAGAAGGAAGAACATTTGTGGATGGCCTGGAGAGTAAGGGTGTTGAGTCCGGTCTGTACGGCACTTCAGCGGTGGTAGATGTTTGGGTGAGGGCGACGGCTGCGGTGACGGCTGCTGCTACAGAGGCGATGATGGCTGCAGAGATGGCGGCGGTGATCCCGAAGTCTTGCTTCGCGTGTGGGCTGAGCTGAGTGACGGAGCTGTCCATGGGCAGTGCAGGAGCGACCCACCTGGTCGCGTTGAGCGGGATCCACAGGAGTCTAGGTTGAAGTACTATGAAAACTACTGAGAAAGAGGTATTAAGGTAATTAAGTAGGTGACATGTGTTAGGGTGACTATAGTTTGAGCAGGTAAAGAAATAGAATGGAGGACTTAAAAAGACCGTGGAAGTGAGGTTTTTGCCACCTAAAACATTAAACGCATAGTAGCCCGGACCGGTAACCCTGTTACCCTCAGTTGGGGGCTGCTGGGTGCTGTTTAAGGTGACCAGGCGCCATTGGGATTCGGTTGCTCCGAGGAAGGGGCGTAGGTCTAGGCAGCTGAGGTTTCCACAGAGAGAGAGAGGTGGGTGAAACCGCTGGTACCATAAATAAAGGGGGGATTATAGGGAACGAAGAAGGTATATTTGGAAGAGTTGAAAGTTCGAGGGGGAGTATGACACGGGAGCCACGGGATTTCTGCAAAGGAAGTTGAGGGTGCCGTATGGCTGTCAGGTGAGCAGAGGGGAACTGGGGGCCGCACCGGCGGGTGCGGGCGAGTTCGGTTATATCCGGGTGCAGTTCCTCTAGCTGGCCAAGGTCTTGTGAAAAGGAGGGCTTTTGGCTTGTTCTCGCGGAGTATACCGGCGCTTATGGTTCGGGAGTAGATAAGGTGGATGCAATTAGGCCATTGAGGAGAACACGGGAGCCCGTCTTCTGCTTGTCCTGAAAGATTAGCGAACGTGAGGTTTAGTAGTTTGTTGTTTGGCTGGGAGACTTCGGGGATGGCTTGCATTGACGAATTCTGCAAAAAGGTAAGGTTAATCGCTAGGGCTTCAGGAGAGGGGGAGAAATTGGGGAATGATGATAGGTTGAGAGACGCACTAGCGGAGAGGACATTGGGATCGCACGGGAGATTTAGTAAGCAATCATTAACAAAAGGTTGTGGGAATGTGGGGGAATCGGGGGTGAGGAACAGTAATCCTGGGGGATATTGGACTGCAGCCCACACTTCGCTTTCAGGAGGTTTTGCAGAAGTGGCTGTGGAGAAAATTAGAAGTGTTACAGGGAGGAGTCGCCAGGTGGGAATTCTGGAGGGGCGTGCTAGGGAGAACATTTTTACTGAAAATAATAAGCAGGCTAGCACCTAGAGGAAGAAAATGAGCAGGTTAAAACACGCGATGATGCACAGGAAAATTATGGCAAGTAGGATTCTTTCGAAGAGGCTCCAATCCTTTGGAGCAACTGTTGCTGGGTAGCGTAGGGACCGGTAAGCCCATCCTCTTTGACTGCTTTGTGCAGTCGCTTTATATCTTTCTTACTGTGGGGAACTCACGGGAATGGGCGCTGCGGGGATGGGGTGAGATTAATGGGGAAGAGCGCTGCCTGTGTCGGCGGCAGCGGCCGGACCGGGGGCCAGAGCTGCCCTGGACCCTAGGGGGGTTGCCGCCTGTGGGATTGCAACAGGGCGGCCGGGGTGAACGAGATGGCGATAGCTCTGTGCACGGCCCTGCGTAAGATGGTGGCGGGGGTGCGTAAAATGGCGGCTGCGCTTCCGGGAAGAAGGGGTTGGTGTTGCTAAGGGAAGGAGGACAGGCAGCCGGGGGAGGGGCAGAGGGTAGGGAGGGGGGGCAGGACATCCCACCTCCGCGTCCTCAGGGAGGGTGGGGTAAAGGCTGCGGCCCTTTTCCGGTCTGGATGATGGGGAAGAAGGCGGAAGGGTGGAGTTAGTTTTTCCGCCCTGAGGCTCTCCGCCATAGTCCTGTAGGGGCGGGTGCCTCTCGAGCAGCTCCTCTAACTGTTATCCAAGAGTGCGGCTAGGGCGCGCACCTGGGGGACCTGGTTTTTAGAGAGAGATTGACCCATAACAGAATTTAGAGGGGACTACTCACTGCTTGTAGAACCTAGGACTGCGTTTATTTAGCAGGAGAGTCTAGTAGGCTTACCTTGGTTCAGAAGAGAGGTCCTAGGATCTCCAGTGTCCAGTCAGTGACGGAAGTGTAGAGGGTCCCTGTTCGGGCGCCACTTGCCGCTGATAGCTTCAGCCGGGCCGCACGACTGGTACACTGGGTGGGTTTGGGGCGAGCTCGCAGGAATTAACCTGGGTAAGCTGGAGCCGGCGCTTTCCCCAGCCGGCGGTCGCGAGAAGTCGTCACTCAGGCCAGATGCGGGTTTTAAGCTTTTATTGTTACACTCCGGGATGGGCCACCCGGGAACCCGAGGAGTGAGACGTCTGGGGTCCAAAGACCCCGGGGCTCGGACGACCCAGAACGGGGTAAGCGTGGGGCTTAAGTACTCTCGGGGAGGGGTGGAGTCTTGGGCGCACACGTCAGGAAGGGACAGCCAATCACACAAGGCGGGAGGCAGTTGCTAGGCTGAGGGCTTAGGTTAGGTATAGAGGAGTGAAGAGAATAACAGGAAGGCTTGCGGTTTAGTGGTGAGTTACGGAAATGGGCGGCTTACAACAAGAGGGGGAAGGGGGGAACAGAGAGGGGGGTTACAGGTACGGAGGGCAGAGAGTGAATGTAGAGAGGGAGAGAAGGATTAAAAAATTTTAAACATGGCTAGGCTCCAGTCCCTGAGAAATATGCCACATCACTCCAGATAGTTTATAGTAAGAAAGTGATCTTTGTGAATAACTGTTTTTGAATGCATGGGGCTTTGGACCATGCAGTATCAGTTTGACCTCAGGGATGGGGTAACTGGAGTCTGAATAGCTGAGGTCAATCACATCTGTGTTGCATGCCTATGTGACTAATCACCAATAAAATTACTGGATGGCAAAATTTCAGTGAGGTTCACTGATAGTCCTACTCTGACATGTTGATGTTATACATTGTTGCTGAATGAATTACACCCATCCATGCAACTACATTGGGAGAGAACAACTGACATCTTTCACCTCCTTTCTTCTGAACTTTACCCAACACACCTTTTCTTTTTGCTGATCTTGAGTGTTTCAGTTCACTATAATAAACTAAAAACATGAGTATACAGTTGTGCCACCTGCAGCATCAATTTCAATTCTTTAGCTGTATTATTGTTGAAATGTAACAACATGTGTGTTTGCATGATTGTTTTTTGTGTTTTATGTACATATGCCTGGTAGTTGCTGCTTATTGATTTTCTTTACAAAATGCAGAATGTTTCTAAGTGAACCTAAGATCATCATTTAAAAAAAAATTTGCATGCATATAGGAAGGAAAGTCTCCCTGGCAATGTGAGATATGACTCCCAGGGCTGAACCTTGCCCTGGCACTGTGGGATTAACAAAAATAAATAAGGTATCAGTGGCTTAGAGAATTCAAATAGATCATGAGACCACTGGAGGCTACCCTTATGCAAGCTTCAGCTAGATATTGCTATTTCTCATCATGTGTCAAATTTCAACCAAAACCATTCCTGCCAATATTAAAGAGCACTTAGGGCTTTATCTGAGCTTCTAGAAAGTTTTCATTCACTATGATTACTTTTCAGAAACCTGCAACCTCCAAATTGGTTCCTAGGCCAGATGAGTCCTGAAACCCAGAGAAGCCAGCCTCTCCAGAACATCAAATAGTTCCATCTCCCATCCCAGATTATCAACAGTGCTTTCAATATGAAAAAGTTATAATGGGCATAGCCAAAATACCCTTAATGTTGGGAGAAATGTCAAAGGAGAAGATGGAGCTATAACAGAGAAGATAAGATAAGTATGACAGCTGAATCATTACATCAATATTCCTTTTAGTCTTCAGTGTCTTGGAAAAGCTAGAAGGAAAAACTTAAAATTGTGGAACTGTAATCCACATCAAATTCTGAACTCCATTCTATAATTAATTGTGGTATGCTTTCATATTTATTGCTTTTTTGTGTACATAATATTTTTCACAATATAAATAAATAAAAGTAAAAATATGACTGAAGTCACATGGATATGGGTAATTGAAAGAATCTATTGCTAATCTGCAAACTTGGAAATTTCTAGGGATTCATTACTGGAACACAAACTTTAAATGAACAAAATTCCATAGAGAATAAGTGTTAATAATGGTATGAAATTTGGTAAATGTATATGTTGCTTGCGAAGTTTAATTTATTTGCTAGTTTAAAATAATGTCTGATGCTTTAGAAAGCTACCCATGGTAACACTATACAAGTATAAGGCAGAGTACATTAATAGATAAACATGTAAGCAGAAAAGCACAACCCTAGTTAAGTATATAGCTTCTCAGTTATGCAAAAATATTAAATTCATGCAGACTATTTAGAGCATTGGAAATACACAAATATATTTGACCCACCAGTTGCCTCAACACCATTTAATGACTTACATGCTCATGGCCACATAATTTATTGTCTTATCTAAGATATTTCCAATGATGAATGTGAGCTCTGGCATAATATGGGACTATTTCTGATGAAAAATGGGGACACTAATATAATTGGAGGAAATTCTGAAGTGCAATGGAATCATCAGTATAATAGAAAGAGACAATGTAGAATGGGGATAATTGTATGATACTGGAAAATTGTTGAAGAGCATTGAATGTATAAAATACGTTGGAAAATTTCATTGAATTTTTGTGGTGCAGTTATATTAGGAGAATTTTTTTGTTAAGTGAAAGATAATAAAACTAGCCTTGAGACAATTCTAAAGAGGAAAGATGTTACCAGAAACTTTACAATGATGAATGGAGACTCAGGTATAATATTGGGAACAATCTCATGAGGAAGTTATACTTGTACAATATTGGGAAACTCCCAATTAATAATATGCTTGCCAGTATGAAGCTGAGAACCTTTCTGCAAAGAAAGTATACGTAGACAGCAGTTAGATATTTCTGATGACAATTCAGTCAGTATATCAATGTAATATTTGTAAATTACTGATGAAGGATTTAGAGAAATGAAATAATGTTGGGAAATTTGCAAAGACAAATGAAAGTACAGATATAATATTGGGAAATTTCTGATGATAAATGTGAACATTGGAATAATATAGCAAATTTTTGAATAAGCAATGGTGGTAGTGAAACCTCATAGGAACAACTGGTGATATTATGTAACATGGAAATATTATGGTGAGGATTTGTGGCAGTCATATGAGATTGGGTCTTCTGAAAAGAAATGTGACACTGGTATTTAATGGAGAAGCTACTAATGAGGAATGGGGTACTAGTAACACTTGAAGAACTCCTGAAGAAAACTGAAGACATCAATATAATACTGGAAAATTGATTATGAGGATTTAGGGTTCTGATATAATATTGGGTATTTTCACAAAAGAAACTGCAGCATTGACTTAATATTGGGCATTTAATAATATATGGAAGAATATGTATGATTTTGGGAAGCATATTGAGAAGGCTGGAAGATACTGTTATAATAATAGAAAAGTTTCCACGGAGATGGTGGGCACATTTTAATATTTGGAAATTTGGACTACAAATACAATGAGAAACATAGACTATGTATAATATTGGGAGATTTTTGAAAGAGAATTGGATATAGGCATGTAGTGGGGATGAAACAAAATTTCCATGAGGAATCCATTCACTTGTATAATATGGGAAATCTGAAGAACTGGGATACTAGTATCATAAGAAGAAACTTCTGAGATTTCTCATAAAGAATGAGGATATTGGTATAATACTGGGGAAATATATTCCAATAAGGAATTGGGATTCTGATATAATAACGGGAAACTACTAGAGATATTAGGTCACTGAAATAATATTAGGAAGCTTCATATGAGTAAATCAGACATTGGTATAATATGGCAGAATATCTGAAATGAATGGTTGCACTATTATTGGGAATCTTCTCAAAAGAAATAGGGTCACTGTAATCATAAGGAAAAACTTAATAAAAATGAGACATTGGAATAACATTGAAAAGCATTGGATGAAAATGTGGCAATTATACAATGAGAAAAATTCTGATGATCAATGATGAACCCGGTGCAATATTGGGGAAATACTGATACAAAAAGATTTCCTTTTATAACAGAAATCTTTTAGGAGTGTGGCCTCTGATGCCATTTGGGAAATTTTTCAAAGAGAATGTAGTCACTTGTATTATATGAGTAGACACACTGGTGAATGGGTGCACTAGTCTAATATTGGAAAACTTTTGAAATGGAATAGGAACTCTGATATCACGTGAGTAAACTCCTATCAATAAACAGGAAATGGTGTAATAAATTGGACACACTTTGAAAAAGAATGTGGAAGGAACTGTTAAAACAAACAGAGAAACTTCTGGTGAGAAAAGAGGGGAGTTCATAGGGTCACTGAGTGCTCGCTTCGGCAGCACATATACAAAATTGGAACGATACAGAGGTTAGCATGGCTCCTGTGCAAGGATGGCACGAAATTCGTGAAGCGTTCCATATTTAAAAAAAGAAGAAGAAAAGAAATAGGGGCACCGGCACATGACGAGAAAATTCTTATGATATAGTGGAGTTAATTTCATAATGGAAAACTTCTGAAGATGAATAAGGGAACTGGGCAATGTAGTGGGGATGAAAAATCATACATATTCTTCCATATATTATTAAATGCCCAATGATGAATGTCTGGGCAACGGTACTATATGATAAAACTTCTGGTAAGTAATGGAATGGTGTGATATTTGTAGAACTCTGATTATGATTGTGGGTGCATAAAATAAGAGAATTTTGATACAGACTAGGGGTACTGGTATCATATGGAGAAAATCTGATAAGGAATGGGAGCAGCAGTATAATTTTTACAATCTTCTGAAGAATAATGCAGACAATAGAATACTATGGGAAAGATTCTGATGAGGAAGATTCCTGGAATAATATTAGCAAATGTCTAAGAGGAATGAGAAATTTGGATTTGTAATGGGGTCAGTGGTGAAATATTGGAAAATATATTACAGATATTGATGGCTTATGTTTAAAAATGATAAGTTTCCTATCAGAAACTGGATGAATTGCATAATAAATAAAAACTTCTATAATGCACTATCACATTATGAAAATTCTAATGATGAATTGAAGCAATAAAGTTATACTTGAAAGTATAGGTGATGAATGAACACAATAGCACAAGAAGAGGTAATTGTGGATAAGTAAAGGGGCACTGGTATAAGATTGGGAAAATTCTGAAGATGAATGGGAGAAGTGGCATTTTATTAATGAAATTGCAATGGAATTGGAAGAAATACTATAATACTGGGAAATTTCTGATGAGGAATAAAGGTACCAGTATACTATTGTGGAGATTCTGATGAGGAATGGGTACACTGCTTAAATATTTAGAACCTCCAGGGGGATATGAAGACCCTAGCATTATATTGGGAAATAAGGAATGGGGACACAAATAATATGGGATAATTCAGATAAGGAAGGAGGACACTTCTCATGTGAAATGGAGGCACTGTATATTACTGGTGAATACTTTATGATGAGTGGTGACTCTGGTTAATATTATTGGGGATGTCTGATAAAAATATACACTGTGGAAAATATTGGGGAATTTTTTATGAGAATTGGATCTCCTCAAATCTGCTACTATCAGGAAACATGGCAAAAATTGCCGTCACTGTTATATTTGGAAACATCCTATTAGAAATAAGACTAACTTACAATATTAGAGTCTTCTTCATGAGTAATAAGGCTTGTATAGAAAGGGGAATAACTTGAGAATAAATCAGGGGTCTATGTCAAATTGGGCCACATGTATAACAAATTTCAATAAATGTTGTCTTTATTTTAAAGTATAGAATATTTTATAATTCTATGAATAGAATAGTAATACAAAATTATCATTTTGCTGATTTTAATTGAACACAGAGGTAATTTATTTATGCACAGTATTGATTTTGCTTCACACATATCATTGTTATGAAAGAGCATTAAAGAATTAGTTCCTACTAACTTTTGTCTTTATTCTACATTTCTGAGGTTTTTTTTTTTTTTTTTTTTTTTTTTGCATGGGCAGGCACCAGGAATTGAAACTGGGTCTCCCGCATGGCAGGGGAGAACTCTGCATGCTGAGCCATCGTGGCCTGCCCTCTGGGTATTTCTTATTCTAAAGGTTTTCATTACGATTTTGCTTTACACATATCATTGCTATGAAAGAGCACTAAAGAATTAGTTTCTACTAACTTTTGTCTTAATTCCACATTTTGGGGATTTCTTATTCTAAATGTTTTCACTACTGCTGCCTTCTAATTATAATTATTTCTTTCTCCATCAAGCACATTTCTCTCCTACCATATTCACATGTTCAAATGCTACCATCTTTCACATCCTAATGAAGTGCCAGTTTATTCAAGATACTTATCAACTGGTCATATTTTTCTTAGGCAATACATCTACTAGTGATGTCTTGTATTATCTTAGGTGACACTCTTTATTTCTTGATTTACATAAAATCACACAGAACCTGCAGGGTAAGAATATTTCCATCATCATCATCAGTGCTTGTTAGTAGAAGAATGAAAAAATTGCAATGAAATGGTTAGTCATATAGAAAATTGATATGATATCAAGGGTAAAGCAGGGAATACAAATACATATAATGATTATTAGCAAGTTATATGTGTATCATAAAAAATTTAATGGTAATTACCATAGAACTTAAAATATTACAGCTCTGAGTAATTTTTCCTCAAAGTTTTAATTTATATATTTCTGCTGATTTCTCATACTTAATTATTTATTTTTTCCTAATTTTACATTGAGGTACTTCAGTTTTTGAAATAGTTTTGTACATTCATTCTAGTCACCCTCTATAAATGGGCAATAGTTTCCCTATCTCTGAAACACAGCTAGCTGAAGTTCTGAGGTAACATAATTGTAGATTAGACATATGCATACATACATACAAACATGCATATATTAATATATAATATACATGTTTATCTCCTGTGGCTCTATAAACAGTTCAGAAAAAATGTTCACATTATTTGAAACTCCTTGGCCCAGTGCTTTTAAAAATTCTCCTGGGAAGATAAAGTTTTTTACATGTATTGGCATCTCTATGAAATAGTTATATTAATGAGTTTACAAAGCAAAATGTGCAGAATGAGTAGAAACAAGTTTGCTTTTATTCCATTAGTAAAAGTTTCCCCTGAGGGGTCCTGGGCTGATTTAAAAGTCTTGTTTTTCTCAGTGAAACCTTCTTCAAGGTTTGTGCTGTAATTTACTTGTGTTAGTTTGACTGTACCCCAACCTCAGAAGGGATATGGCTCTGCAGTTACTATGCAAACCCCATCTTCTCAGTTCTGAAGCCTGATTCCACAGGAAAGAAAAATGGATCAAAGTCATGATATTTTCTTCCTTTTTCCTCAGTGTAGGAAATTACACCAGACAAAGGAGACATCTTGTAAAGCAAGGGTTGGGATTGTTAAGGAAAAAGTCAAATGTCCTAGAAAAGGAGACTAGAGGTCTACAGGGAATATTTACTAAATTGCATCTAGATGTTACTCCTGAAGAAAATATGGCCTTGACCCATACCAAATGTCTGAGAATTATTTGAAGCATAGATGTTGGGGAAAGTTGTGCAATCTTGTCCACTCAGGTAGATTTTGTTTAAACATTCTATTTAAATAAGCCTTAAGGAATTTATATTTACAATTTAATAACACATAGAATCTCACCAAATTTGCTTGAAAACACCAACACATGGTTTGGTTTCTGTAGTAGTCAGAGTTTTCTCATCACTTTCCTTAACCATCATTCAATGGACTACAGTTTTTATTTTTTGCATATTCCCTGAAAAATCTCTCTCTCCCTCTCTTTCTTTCTCCCTTCATCCCTTATGCTGAACCCTTGCATAATACCATGCAGTACTCTAATTATAACATCATTTGAGAGTATAACCATATTTGAGAGCCTAGTCTCTTCTTTCCATTTTACATGTACTTATCCTACCTCCATGGTCAGTCACCTAATGCAGCTTCTTAGGCAGGGTAGGCTCTACTAGAACCTCATATTCTGTAAGTTGAAATTTTCTTTCTTACAATTTTCACCTCAATTAAAATGAACAGTTAAAAATGTCCATGAATTTTTGGATTGTTGTCCCAAGTTGCTGTAGTTGAATAGTATATAACCAATGCTGGTAGATTTTAAAGTCATAATTGTTATTGTACAGAATTTCATTTAATTTACTTTGATCTATTGCAAAAAATAGAGATCATACTGGTACTTGATTAGAATTACAAAATATACAAATGGATTTTGTATGAATTCTGAAGTGTTTTTGAGATAAGGATTTAAAATCCAGGAATAGAATCTAATGTTCTGTTGATTCACTTAACAAGCTCACTTTTCACATTCCATGTATTTCCATAATTTTATTACAAATGCTTCAGCTATTTATAATATCCATGTCTTTCCTAATATTTTTCACTTTCTGATATTTTGATCATTAAAAACAGAGTATGCCAGATTATTTTTTCATTATTATATATTACTCCCTATATTTTAACATATATATATCAATTCTTTTTTAAATTTTTTGATCCATTATATTTATATATGTTTCAAACAAAGTGCATACAGTAAAATTTTATGTTTATTTCATTCTGAATGTTATACTATTTTTTACAAATATAACTGATATACTAGTTTTAGTGGGTGATTCATTACTTGCTTTTTCTTTTTTTTTAAATTGCTAATTGATTTTCCTGTCTTTCCTTTGGCTTGGGGATCTACTTTGAGGTTTTCCTGCCCTCTTAAATCACATCCTATTCTTAAATTCTTCATTTAATATGACAAATCTATTCACATCACTTCCACATTCAGAGTTTTCTCTGTGTACTCTGCCAATTTATAAAGTGAGTCCAACTCTGGCACTAATATATATCATAAGTAGAGAAGTATCATAATATACATTGTAGCTAAGGCAAGAAATTGATATCTACTGCAACCACACAGATTTATGAACACATGGTGAAATAATAAACAAAATGCTATTGGGTTGTTCTAGAATTCATTCTCTAAATAATAAGACTTTTAAAAGTTTAATCCATTGCATAACTATTCCCCTTAGCTACTTATTATTTTATCATTTAAAAGTTCTATTCAATAGATTAATCTACATTGACTACAATAAACATTAACAAAAATATTAGTAAAAATTTAAATCCTGCAGGGATGACTGTTTTAGTATCTAAAGGATGAAATGTAAATTAATTGTGATTTCTACATTCCAGCAAGGGGAATTTTTTTCAGTGTACTCTCTACTCTAAATAGACAAAAAATAGAGGTAAAGTTGTATAAGCCAATTAGTCTGTGCCTTGAAGATTTAATCAAGGCTTTGTGTTAATTGGATAATATATTAAATATTGATGCATGCCAGTTTAATTAAAAGAAAAAATCACCTATGAAATTCAATAATAACTCATAAAACAAAATATATTAATTGCTTACAATGCGTTTTCACCAATAATTATATATATTATATATATATATAAGGAAATTTTACTTACAGTCTTTTTACATTTTTGGTAAAAATAAGAATGTTGGGGTTAAAAATAACTGTGTAAAGGCAATTGATTTTTATATATCATTATAATTGAGAACACAGAAGTTCATATATTCTTATGTGGAAAGTTATAAGAAAAATTAAACAGAGCCATATTTTCAGTCATATAATTTATTCTTGGTAGAAATAGAATGAATAAGATTGTCCAATTTCATTTATCTTTGAAAATCTTGTTTTACTGAATAATATATCTAACTTATTTCCTTTTTTTTTGGTTCTCCTAAGAGAATAGATTTCCCACCTAGCATGGAGAGAGAGAATTGGACTATGGTGCAAGATATCATTCTAATTGGTATACCTACCTCTCAAGGACTAGAGAGTCTCTTGTTTTTAATCTTTTTATTGGCTTATTTGGTGACAGTACTTGGAAACACCCTCATCATTACCCTGATCCTTGTGGATTACAGGCTTCACTCACCCATGTATTTCTTCCTCAGCAATCTCTCTTTCAGTGAAATATTAACCACCACCCTGTGCTGTTCCCAAGATGCTGGCAGGCTTCCTGTCAGAAAGGAATAGAATCTCATTTAGTGAATGCTTCATCCAATCCTATTTCTACTTCCTGTCTGGATGCACTGAGTTTATCCTTTTTGCTGTCATGTCCTATGACCATTATGTGGCCATCTGCAGCCCCCTTCAGTATCCTACAATTATGACCAGCACACTCTGTGTCCATTTTGCCATCCTCTCCTGGGTAGGCAGCTTCCTCCTCATCCTACCATCTACCATTCTTAAAGCAGGACTGCCATACTGTGGCCCCAATGAGATTGATCATTTTTTCTGTGACAGTGCCCCACTCCTCCACTTGGCCTGTGCTGATATACGTGCCATTGAGTTGTTGGATTTCATCAGCTCCCTTGTCCTACTCCTCAGCTCCTTCTCACTCACAGTAGTCTCCTATGCTTACATCATTTCCACCATTCTGAAGATACCCTCAGGTCAAGGTCAACGCAAAGCCTTTGCCACCTGTGCCTCTCACTTTACTGTGGTCTCCATGGGCTATGGGATCTCCATCTTTGTCTATGTCCATCCCTCCCAGAAGAGCAGCCTGCATCTCAACAAGATCCTCTTTATCCTCTCCAGTGTCATCACACCTCTCTTGAATCCCTTCATCTTCAGTCTAAGGAATGAAACCATGAAAGGTGCACTGAAGGATACTTTGTCCAAGGGCCAGGAGTTCCTTAAGAGGATGAGGTCTAAGTAATTAGCTATTGATGAGTCATCCCAACCACGAGGATTCTCGGTATTACTGAGAATCAATTCAGGACTTGCACTATAAATGGTGGAATGCTGCAGTATATCTTCATATCATTTCTAATCATAAAAAATATAGTTAGACTGAATTCATTTACATCTGACACTTTAACATAGTTAAATAAGTATTCAAATATTATAATGTTCTGGTGGTAGTACTGACACTTCTGGTGGTAAATACAGAATTTAGTATATGTTTTCATAACAGTGCTATTGGTTAAAGAGGGACAAAGTAGTAGTAGAGTAATATAGGTGTATGTATTACTTGGTTGAGTTTGTATATACCAAATTTGGAAAGAAGAAACAATACAGCAGTCTGGTTGGTAATAAGGACACATGCTCACACACACACCTATGATAAAACATAATCACAGGATATATTCTATGGTACTTGAAGTCCAATAGTAACTTACCATTGACTATCATTGAGGTCACTGCCTTTTTAATTAACTACATTATCTAAATGTATTGGCTACATTTATCACATATTCATGTATTGTCTTTAGTATTTCAGTTCCCTTTTATATCAGTTAATTTTCTTTCTCATGAAGCACTTAGTTCCTTCCATTTGTTAAAGAAGATTTGATTCTTCAATTAATTTTACATTTACTTGTATTATAAATTTCACCACATTAGAGGTGTAAGAAATAACCAAATCAGTTATTGATAATCCAACCCTGTACCCTTGCCCTTGTGAATTTCTATTGTACTTTAAAATAATTGTTTTGCTTTTACTATTCCCTCAAAATACAATTTCTATATCAAGAAGACATTGACTTTCTTATAAAAGGCTTCTTCCTTATTAGTGTATAAGAATACAAAAGGGAAACAACTGCTACCTGGCATTTTGTCATCTTTTCATTCAGTTTTTTCCTTGTCTCAGAAGTTTTTCAGATTCCCAGCACATTTACCTTGCTCACTGGTTGATAACACAAAGTCAGTCCATGAGTTTCATATTCAGAATTATTAATGAAGAAACATTATGTCAGTCCAAGCACTAAATATCCCAGGGATGTTATTTGATTGGTTTAATTCAGCTGTTTTCCTTTCCCATGATGAATCAAATGTAGCCAGGACTTTCATGTCATGGCAGGTGTCTCTGTGCATTTGAGAAAAACTAAGATCCAAGATGAATAGAGATTAATGTGGGAGAGCATCTGTCAATATTATACATATTCATCCATGTATAGAGAATGAGATTTTACCAGCCAGGGAGATTGATGTTGATTACTAAAGGGAAGTTGAGTTGGTGGTGTATAATGAAGGCAATGAGGACTAAGTCTAAACAAGGAGATTCACTGGATAACATCAACCACTTAGTAATTTTATTTAAAAAATCACTGAAAAACTGTGATACCAAATATATAAATAAATAAAAACTAAACAAACAAACAATGAAAACAAAACAAGGATTTGAATCCTGGAAGAATGAAAAGGGTTATACCTTAATAAGATGGAAAATAAAGTGCTCCAAGAGGGAAAGGGAAATAAAGAATAGGTGGCAGAAGACGATTATCTACTTAGAATTCTACTAATCCAGAATTAGGACTGTAAAAATATACTGTAGAAGTCTGTCTTCATTTTCATCACATGAAATTCAATGATTGCACTAAGGTATATTTAAGGCCTAAGAGATCATCTGTCTAACATGATATCAGCCCGCAATTACAGGGTTGAATTTTAGGTTTCCATTTGCATTTGGGCATGAAAGACAAAAAAAAGAGATAATGGGTGGTGAGAAGAAAAAGGGACAGCTTTTAGAGGTAAAACTCATACATTCGATCCACCTGACAAGCTGACAAAGGATAACTTAGAACTCTGCCTAAGGGAATGTATGCAAGATTGAGAATTTACTAAGTAATAATAAAATGGAACTTCATTTCATTGTAAAAATTCATGCCAACAGAGTGAGTTTTCACAAACTGCAAGGAGAGAAGGTTTTACAGCTTATTTTTATTATGTGGTATTGTTTTCCTGTATGAAAATGTAATTCATTCTTTTCCTAAAGTTCCTCCAATGATTTCACATTAAGAAGAACAAAACATGAAGTTGATACAACATTTAAGAGCACATGTAACTCATACACACTGTAGTCTTCATAGACTTGCCTCTTTCTTCTTTGCTTCACTTCTCCTTATTTTCCTTTCTTTCGCTGTTACATTCCTAGAATAATGAGATTATTTCTTATTTAGGCTCATTGAAAGTGCTCACACTCTGCTTGAAAAAAATTTCACTTTAACATTTGCATTCTTATTTTCTCTGTGTCCACTCAAATATTTCTATTTCAGAGAGAATTTATTTGATTATTTCATTACAATTGATTTTTTGGTGATTATTTTATTCTTATCTTTTTATTTTGTACTATTTATCACTTTGCAGTGTTCTAATTATGATGATGCATGCACTTACAAGATTTATTTGTAACTGAGAATGTAAGATTCATAAATTTTTGCTGGATATTAAAATTGCCTTGTCTCATTCCCTTTTGTCTTTGTCTATAGCACATTAGATGCTCAAATTCCTGTGCTGAAAGGGAATGCATTAAAACACACTCTCACATTGAATAAGATTTTGGAAACATGAAGTAGGGAGCTCCAGTTCAGACTTTCCAACAGAACATCTCTTAAAAAGGCAGGAACAGTTTGAAACTACTATTTCAAAACTCCAGAGACCAGAAGGACGTTGGATAAAATGCAGGGATGCATGGGATGAAAAGGCTGACAAATTATGGTAAAGAAAAGTAAATTATCTTCTCAGTGCTTATCAGATAATCTAACTAAATGTCCTCATGGGGTACTGCCCAGGGTAACTCACTGGCAAAAGACAGAAGTGTAAAAATTCTTTTGCCCAAGACCAGAGCTGGGTACAATGGATCTTTGATTATGGGTTTTGATTAGAAACTTCTGATTAGTGATGTCCCAACTCTGAGAGAGACAAATATTTCAACATATACAGAACAAAGATAGTAACAAAGAAAATTAAAAAGGTTATTCTTTCTCAGGGCTGTGGGATGCAGTTATATGAAGAGTTATATTTTCTGGGTAGGCCAAGAACTCAAGTTTAGGGAGCAATGAAAAAGCCCACTCCCTGGGGCACTTTGGAGCCATTTTGTGTTCCCATTTGTGTTCTTGGTCTTGTTTACACTGGAAAAGTCTAACTCAAGAAAGTCCTCTCCAAAATGCCCCTCTTAAAAGATTCTGGCCTCTTGGCAAAGGGAGACTGACATGAAAGAAGGAGTATAATAAGCTATAAAGGCAGACAATCTCAGGGAAGCCTTGCCAGCTTCAAGCACCTTGAGGACAGAAGTATCCCTGATGGGAAATGGAGGTAACAAGCAAACTCCTGTAAGATGGAGAAGACAGGTTAAGAAGATGGAAAATCCTGTAAACTGCACTCACCTTTTTTTATTAATTAAAAAAAATTAACTAACACAACATTTAGAAATCATTCCATTCTACATATACAATCAGTAATTCTTAATATCATCACATAGATGTATGATCATCATTTCTTAGTACATTTGCATCGATTTAGAAAAGAAATAGCAAGACAACAGAAAAAGAAATAAAATGATAATAGAGAGAAAAAATAAAAATAAAAAGTAAAAAATATATAAAAAACAAACAAACAAACAAAAAGACTATAGCTCAGATGCAGCTTCATTCAGTGTTTTAACATAATTACATTACAATTAGGTAGTATTGTGCTGTCCATTTCTGAGTTTTTGTATCCAGTCCTGTTTCACAGTCTGTATCCCTTCAGCTCCAATTACCCATTATCTTACCCTGTTTCTAACTCCTGATGGTCTCTGTTACCAATGACATATTCCAAGATTATTCTCTAAAGTCGGTTCACATCAGTGGGACCATACAGTATTCGTCCTTTAGTTTTTGGCTAGTCTTACTCAGCATAATGTTCTCTAGGTTCATCCATGTTATTACACGCTTCATAAGTTTATTCTGTCTTAAAGCTGAATAATATTTCATCCTATGTATATACCACAGTTTGTTTAGCCACTCGTCTGTTGATGGACATTTTGGCTGTTTCCATCTTGCAATTGTAAATAATGCTGCTATAAACATTGGTGTGCTAATGTCCGTTTGTGTCTTTGCCCTTAAGTCCTTTGAGTAGATACCTAGCTACCCAGGTATTGCTGGGTCGTATGGCAATTCTATATTCAGTTTTTGAGGAACTGCCAAACTGCCTTCCAAAGTGGTTGCACCATTTGACATTCCCACCAACAGTGGATAAGTGTGCCTCTTTCTCCATATCCTCTCTAGCACTTGTCATTTTCTGTTTTGTTGATAATGGCCATTCTGGTGGGTGTGAGATGATATCTCATTGTAGTTTTGATTTGTATTTCTCTAATGGCCAGGGACATTGAGCATCTCTTCATGTGCCTTTTGGCCATTTGTATTTCCTCTTCTGAGAGGTGTCTGTTCAAGTCTTTTTCCCATTTTGTAATTGGGTTAGCTGTCTTTTTGTTGTTGAGTTGAACAATCTCTTTATAAATTCTGGATACTAGACCTTTATCTGATATGTCGTTTCCAAATATTGTCTCCCATTGTGTAGGCTGTCTTCTACTTTCTTGATGAAGTTCTTTGATGCACAAAAGTGTTTAATTTTGAGGAGCTCCCATTTCTTTCTTTCTTTCTTCAGTGCTCTTGCTTTAGGTTTAAGGTCCATAAAACCACCTCCAATTGTAAGTTCCATAAGATATCTCCCAACATTTTCCTCTAACTGTTTTATGGTCTTAAATCTAATGTTTAGATCTTTGATCCATTTTGAGTTAACTTTTTTATAGGGTGTGAGATACGGGTCTTCTTTCATTCTTTTGCATATGGATATCCAGTTCTCTAGGCACCATTTATTGAAGAGACTGTTCTGTCCCAGGTGAGTTGGCTTGACTGCCTTATCAAAGATCAAATGTCCATAGATGAGAGGGTCAATATCTGAGCACTCTATTCGATTCCATTGGTCAATATATCTATCTTTATGCCAATACCATGCTGTTTTGACCACTGTGGCTTCATAATATGTCTTAAAATCAGACAGTGTGAGACCTCTAACTTCGTTTATTTCCTCAAGATACTTTTAGCAATTCGGGGCACCCTGCCCTTCCAGATAAATTTGCTTATTGGTTTTTCTATTTCTGAAAAATAAGTTGTTGGGATTTTGATTGGTATTGCGTTGAATCTGTAAATCAATTTAGGTAGAATTGACATCTTAACTATATTTAGTCTTCCAAACCATGAACACAGTATGCCCTTCCATCTATTTAGGTCCTCTGTGATATCTTTTAACAGTTTTTTGTAGTTTTCTTTGTATAGGTCTTTTGTCTCTTAGTTAAATTTATTCCTAGGTATTTTATTCTTTTAGTTGCAATTGTAAATAGGATTCATTTCTTGATTTCCCCCTCAGCTTGTTCATTGCTAGTGTATAGAAACACTACAGATTTTTGAATGTTGATCTTGTAACCTGCTACTTTGCTGTACTAATTTATTAGCTCTAGTAGTTTTGTTGTGGATTTTTCCAGGTTTTCGACATATAGTACCATATCGTCTGCAAACAGTGATACTTTTACTTCTTCCTTTCCAATTTTGATGCCTTGTATTTCTTTTTCTTGTCTAATTGCTCTGGCTAGAACCTCTAACATGATGTTGAATAATAGTGGTGATAGTGGACATCCTTCTCTTGTTCCTGATCTTGGGGGGAAAGTTTTCAATTTTTCCCCATTGAGGATGATATTAGCTGTGGGTTTTTCACATATTCCCTCTATCATTTTAAGGAAGTTCCCTTGTATTCCTATCCTTTGAAGTGTTTTCAACAGGAAAGGATGTTGAATCTTGTCAAATGCCTTCTCTGCATCAATTGAGATGATCATGTGATTTTTCTGCTTTGATTTGTTGATATGGTGTATTACATTAATTGATTTTCTTATGTTGAACCATCCTTGCATACCTGGGATGAATCCTACTTGGTCATGATGTATAATTCTTTTAATGTGTTGTTGGATTTGATTTGCTAGAATTTTGTTGAGGATTTTTGCATCTATATTCATTAGAGAGATTGGTCTGTAGTTTTCTTTTTTGTAATATCTTTGCCTGGTTTTGATATGAGGGTGATGTTCGGTTCATAGAATGAATTAGGTAGCTTTCCCTCCACTTCGATTTTTTTGAAGAGTTTGAGCAGAGTTGGTACTAATTCTTTCTGGAATGTTTGGTAGAATTCACATGTGAAGCCGTCTGGTCCTGGACTTTTCTTTTTGGGAAGCTTTTGAATGACTGATTCAATTTCTTTACTTGTGATTGGTTTGTTGAGGTCATCTATTTCTTCTTGAGTCAAAGTTGGTTGTTCATGCCTTTCTAGGAATTTGTCCATTTCATCTACATTGTTGTATTTATTAGCGTAAAGTTGTTCATAGTAACCTGTTATTACCTCCTTTATTTCTGTGAGGTCAGTGGTTATGTCTCCTTTTCCATTTCTGACCTTATTTATTTGTGTCCTCTCTCTTCTTCTTTTTGTCAGTCTTGCTAAGGGTCCATCAATCTTATTGATTTTCTCATAGAACCATCTTCTGGTCTTATTGATTTTCTCTATTGTTTTCATGTTCTCAATTTCATTTATTTCTGCTCTGATCTTTGTTATTTCTTTCCTTTTGCTTGCTTTGGGGTTAGTTTGCTGTTCTTTCTCCAGTTCTTCCAAGTGAACAGTTAATTCCCGAATTTTTGCCCTTTCTTCTTTTCTGATATAGGCATTTAGGGCAATAAATTTCTCTCTTAGCACTGCCTTTGCTGCATCCCATAGGTTTTGATATGTTGTGTTTTCATTTTCATTCACCTCAAGATATTTACTAATTTCTCTTGTAATTTCTTCCTTAACCCACTGGTTGTTTAAGAGTGTGTTGTTGAGCCTCCACGTATTTGTGAATTTTCTGGCACTCTGCCTATTGTTGATTTCCAACTTCATTCCTTTATGATCTGAGAAAGTGTTGTGTATTATTTTAATGGAAACAGCCAAAATATCCATCAACAGATGAGTGGCTAAACAAACTGTTGTATATACATACGATGGAATATTATGCAGCTTTAAGACAGAATAAACTTATGAAGCATGTAATAACATGGATGAACCTAGAGAACATCATGCTGAGTAAGACTAGCCAAAAACTAAAGGACAAATACTGTATGGTCCCACTGATGTGAACCGACATTAGAAAATAATCTTGGAATATGTCATTGGTAACAGAGACCATCAGGAGATAGAAATAGGGTAAGATAATGGGTAATTGGAGCTGAAGGGATACAGACTGTGGAACAGGACTGGATACAAAAACTCAGAAATGGACAGCACAATAATACCTAATTGTAATGTAATTATGTTAAAACACTGAATGAAGCTGCATCTGAGGTATAGTTTTTTTTATTTTATTTATTTTTTATTATTTTTATTTTTTCTGTCTATTATTGTTTTATTTCTTTTCTGTTGTCTTTCTATTTCTTTTTCTGAATCGATGCAAATGCACTAAGAAATGATGAATATGCATCTATGTGATGATATTAAGAATTACTGATTGTATATGTAGAATGGAATAATTTCTAAATGTTTTGTTAGTTAATTTTTTTAATTAATAAAAAAATGAACAAATGGGGGCACTGGCAAGTCAGGGTCTGCTTTCTTGGCTGGGTCCATAGGGGAGGACTTGGATTTCAGGCTTCCCATAGACTGGAAGAATCTGCTCAAAACCACTTGGCTTGCAGGAGCTGGGGCGGCAACACCCGCGCAGTCAGATGCAGGCTTCAGGAACTGCATCACAGGGCCCGCCCGGTAGCCAGACCCAGGCCTAACCTGCAGTGTGAGCCCATGGTCACAGTTCCAGGGTATCCAGGGGTGCTAGCACGTCGCATCCCTGCCAAGCAATGGGGTGGGGGGGTGGAAACTCCTCTGCACCAATGGGGCCGAAGGGGCAGGGTTGCCACAATTTTGACACCCAACTAGGTGGGGAGTTAGGTAAGACAATAGAGCTCAGCAGGATCTGCTGCTGCTGTGGTCAAGGTTTGTCAGGTGAACTGCATTATCGCTGTGTCCCAGAAAACTGGCATTGGCAAGAACGGAGACCCACCCTGGCCCACACTCAGATATGAGTTCAAGTATTTCCAAAGAGTGACCTCAACCTATTCAGTACAGAATAAACAGAATACAGTGATTATGGGTGGAAAGACCTGTTTCTCCATCCCTGAGAAAAATCAGACTTTAAAGAACAGAATTAATTTAGTTCTCAGCAGAGAACTCAAGGAATCCCCTCAAGGAGCACATTCTCTTGCCAAAAGTTTGAATAATGCCTTAAAACTTATTGAACAAACAGAATTAGCAAATAAGGTAGACCTGGTTTGGATAGTGCAAGGCAGTTCTGTTTATAAGGAAGCCATGAATCAGCCAGGCCATCTTAGACTGTTTGTGACAAGGATCATGCACGAATTTGAAAGTGATGAATTTTTTCCAGAAATTGATACAGAGAAATATAAACTTCTCCCAGAATACCCAGGTGCTCTTTCTGATGTCCAGGAGGAGAAAGGCATTAAGTACAAATTTGAAGTGTATGAAAAGAATGATTAATGTGAAGATGTTTTCTGACAATTCAATTTGTTTCCTTCCCCCATTGTGTATTTTTACATTAGAAAAAATATTTTATTAACTTTAAATTTAGATAATTGTTTCTAAGCATGGTGATTTTAGCATTTGTAAAATATTTCTTGTTACAACTGCTTTAATGCCTATTCCTCAAAGGTCAGGATTAGGTCCCCAATCCCTGCCTTGGGTAGCACATCTATCAAGACACTCCAAATTTGGAGAGTCCCTGGTACCATGAGTTGAAACCAGGACCCATAGAGATAGGAGCTAGCCAGATTAGTCCAAAGGGCAGGAAGGTATTACAAACTAAAGAATGACATCTCATTTTTTAAAAGAAAGTTGAATAAAAATGGAGACTGTAAATTATTCTGGTTATACCATTCTTCTGCAAAAAAAAATAAAAAATATGTTCACCCAGATAGAAAGTTAGTGAATTGAGAGCTCCACTATATTCAGTAGGAAAGGTAGAGATAGTTAGTGGTCTAATTTTTTCAGGATTAAAAAAAGAGAAAAGAGGGGGTGCAAGGGTATTTTCAGTGGTAGAATTCTCACCTGCCATGCAGGGGACCCATTCTCAATTCCAAGCCCATGCACTCCCCCACAAAAGAAATTCAACAAGTGGTGCTGCAATAATGGGATAATCACATGGAAAAAGAATGAAATGTGGCCCCTACCATAGAGCATACAAAAATAATAAATAGTTTGAGATCTTTAAGAATCCTGTCTCATCATCAATGAGAAGAAAAGAGTTATTATGTGATGGAAATTAATAGGCTGTTCTTTACAGAAAGCTCAATCTAATAGCAAACATAATAGGTAAATTAAATTCAAAGATGTAGTGAATTGAGATGTATATTGCTAGAAACCAAAGTTAGTTTGTTAGGAAACAAACTTCACAACATTAAAAATGAAACACAACATTTTTTTACGCATCATGTTAGCAAAATTAGGTTATTATGATATCCAAGAAAATAACATTTTCAGCATTATCAATTGGCACAGCTATTTTAAGAGTGTATATTAGCAATATCAATTAAAATTCCATAATGTTCATATCCTTGGAACCCAGAGCTTATATTTCTATAAATTAATCCTGAATTTAAAAAAAGATCAGAAGTATTTGTTAAAGACTTTTTTTAAATAACAGTTTGGAAACAGCCAAATGTTGATCAATAAAGAAATATTTAACCAATATATCTATAGAATGTAATATTCCACAGGATTTAAAACGATTGAGGTACTGAAATAGAAAAATATCAAGGATTACTAAGTGTAATAAGCAAATTGAATATAATAGCCAAAGTTTTTAAGAAATATTAATAGTATATGAGGAAAAAATGAGGAAATATAGACAGTCTTCTACTACCTGTATGTTGAAATACGCAATTCATCACACAATACATGGGTAAGGAAAATATTGTGTTTTAGAACTTCATCTACTCTTTCAGACAAAAGAAAGAAAGTTTTATCTAGAACCTAAATTTTCCATGACACGCATTCTAACTCAACCTGTCTGGATAGATCATTTAAATAACCCAAACACAGGGAACCTAGAATAAGAATGAGGGCTGTTATGTTTATATATATATATATATATATATATACTCCCAGACTATATTAAGCAGATAATCAAAAGTATTGGCAAGGTCACTTGAGGGATGACAGAAAAAATACTGAAACATTAAACTTTATCACCAGAAAAACCCCTGAAACTTTGTCAAACATTAGGGACACCCATATCAATAAGCCATGCCCTTGATCTTAAGGTTTAGCCTACTATAGGTATGTCTAACAGTTATCTCTGGAGGACCCCTTTTATTGTTCAGTTGTGACCTCTTTCTCTCTAAGCCCAACTCTGCAAGTGAAATTGTTGCCCTCCCCACAATGTGGGATATGGTGTCCATTTTTCTTCTTCATGATTTCATTGTTACAACCAAATGCAATTTAAAATCACATTTTATTAAGTTTAGAAAGTCACTGAATTTGACATTAGCAAATCATGTCTTCACTTTTACCCAATGTAAGTATATATCCTATCCATTAATATTCAGGACAATGGAGGGAAAATATTGGCATAAATTAATCAAACCCTTATATAATCAAATGAATTTTCAAATTGCATTTATCTCTCATTTTCCTTTGAAAGTCCTTAACTCTTAAACATTTAAAATCTTCACTAAACTACTTTGATATTGAGTACAAGGTAACCATCAGTAACACCCATAACAGAGAAAAATGGGATAATCACTATTCAAATAAAATTTCTGAGTTAAGCTTAATAACATATAATTCGAACATTCTAGGAAAAAAATATTTTTCCCTCCCAAACCTGTGTGACATCTCCAAAAACAATAGGGACTGAAAGAAAATCTAGAGTACTCATCACACACAAGCCAGAGTTAACTGCATCTGAAACTGAATTTAACAGAGGCTCGACTGTTATCCATAAGCTACACAAGGAAATATTTGAGACAGTTTTTATTAAATATATAAAAGCAAAATAAATCAAGCAAGTTCTCAGGAGTAAGGTAAGACTATTAAAGGGCATTTTCTTTAGATGGTGATACAGCACAATTAAAGTTAACTTAGTCTTTAACAAACAATGAGACAGATAATGAACTATATTCTGCATTTCTCTTAATAGTTTTAAGATCTACCTTGTCCTCAATCTATTTAAAAATATTTTCTTCTCCATAATAAATGAATGATAGCCAAAAGAATTTAAATATTTTGAAAAAGCATTATGCAATAAAAACTAATATATATGAGAGGTGCAATTCATCCTTTTTCATACCATAGTGTTCTCTACCTGTTCAATTCCACCATGTATATTAATAAAATTAATGTAGATGAAACCTTCAATCACCCTATATGGTTAATACTATTTTCAAAAAGCTGCAGAACAAGCAGAATTTATTTACTAATTTTAGACTCTTAAATTGAGAACTCTTGCTTTAAGTCAAATGAAATTGTTATAAGAAAGCTGGTCAACACATCGAGAAATAGAAACACATTTTTTTCTCCTGGAACCAACCTGGAGTATAAGTTCAGAACCATCCTCTCAGCTATATTGCTAGCATTGGAGACACATTAGCTGCTGATCTGAGAACAGATCAGTAATTAGTTTGAGCAAAAGAGCAATTATTTGAGAATAACTTAGTTATTTCCAAAAAGGATGTATATGAGTACCTTTCATGAACAATGCCAGACATTTGGTATCAATACTTTTTTCCTTTTCACATTTAGAAAGATTTTTAAATAATTTTGCCAACAGTATAACTGTGAAACATTGTTTCTGATTTACAATTTTACTGTACAACTAATTATTGAGAGGTGCATGTTGTGGATGTTAAATGATATAAGTAAATTTGATGTACTTTTAAAAATAAAGATCATTATCTGAATAGGCTTAATATATCATACTGTTATGACTTAGCCACACTTAAGATGCAAGTTCACCTCTGCAGGGAACAGGAGATACAAAGAAGCCATTATTTGCACCTGACAGTAATATTTAGTGAACACCATTCATAAACATAATTAGGGAGAAAGAGAAATGTTGTACAAAGGAAACCATTTTGTCAATTTCAAAAAGCACCTACCTATATATCTGTTTCTACAAGCATTTGACATATTTTCAAAATAGAGAACCAGAGAAGAGCTCCATGAGAGCTATTAACATAAGCAGTCCAAGATGTGAAACACACTAATTGGCTTTGAAAGAGACACATGCTGCAGATAAACTGCTACATACTTGGTTACTTTTTGAAAGACCAGTACCTGAGAATCTAAACTCGACTGGTAGGCCTAGCAGCTCATGGAATAATGTATGATATTATAATAACAGCATGCCAAAATTGGGGTGGCTGGTCATTTCCTTTACTCCCCCTTCCCAAGAAAAATAACTCAAAACTTAACAATTTTGTATATAGCCTGGTACCATACTCTCTTATACACAATTATACTGTTGGCAGCTTAGGGGGTGGAGGATCTCAGATATTGTGAAAAATCATCAAACATTATGAATAAAACTTAAACATTGGTATTCAAATACAGTTTCTACCCCTACACATTCTTAGCACTAAAAGGACATAACAGCATGATATAGTATTATTACTCAATAGAATAACTGCAAAATATGAGATTTCAAATTTAGAATTTGTTGGTATAAAGATATAACTACATTGTGTTACACTAGATGCAATAGCATGGGCATATGGTTTCTGAACTCTTAAAGTTGGATCAAGACATATAATATCAAAAGTAACTGTAACAAGGAAATAGGTACCTAAATAAATAGTGTAGCAACACACAGAAGAGAACGATAAAATCTGGAAAGGATTCCAAATCCAGGCTAACCATGCCTCAGCTGGGCTTGCAAGAATAATCAAAGTAAGGCTATAACATACAAAACAGATTAAGTGGGAAGGGGGAAAGTAATTAAATTCAGAGCAAGAAAAAGAGTCAGTGGGGCACTGTTAAATGAAAGCATTTTGTTTCTGCTTTCTCTTTGTAATTTGCTATCATAAAACAATGGAGAAAATGAAAATGAGTGGATATTATGATTAGCAAGGTACTCAGTCTTTAGTCAATTGTATGCTAGGAACTAACAACCTACAACTGAAATGAGTGAACTTCACTCTCATTAATCTGTGAGGAATCAACATTATCTAATTGAAATAAAATAAATTTGAGAAACACATTATCTAATTTTTGAAGGTTGGAAGGTGTCTTCCACAAACTATAACAAGCAATCTTTCCATTGACCCTGGAGAATATTCTGAAATAGATTATTAAAAAGTTGTTTGTTAAAACTTATACAGGAGAGCAGTTTGCTAAGATATAGCAAGGGTTTCTGACACTGCCAAGTATGACATCTAAAGTAGCTGCCCCAGGAAAACTTATTTGGATTATAGAAGACTTGGCCAGGTCTCTCATGATCAAAAGCACCTGGGAACAAGACAGGAATGAGGTGTGGGTTCTAATATAATTATGGTGACTAGAAACTGATTGCTCACATTCAAAGCATGGATCCTTAGTGCCCAGCACAATGCTAGCACAAAGTAAATGTGCGATAATTTACTGCATGAATTGATGGCAGGATCCCTCCCAGCATTCTACAGAATATGAAACACAAGGTTTTTTAAGGCATTCTCCATTATGAAACGGTTTCAGTCTCCTCAATCTCCTAGTCCTACATCCTCTTCCACATACTCACCCACATACCCAATCCCCAAATAGTGAAAGCTATTCTCCTGAACATGAGGATGCTTTCTTTCAAAGCATTGTTTCATTACTAGAGAATGAAACAGCATCTAATCCAAGGAGTTCTAAGAGTAAAACATACAAAAAATATATTCATAGACTCCCTTGATCATTGTGTGAAATTCCTACATTTTTGTTTTCTTTCTTTGATCCTTTGTTCAGCAATTACTTCTGAACTACTTAAATTACTCTCAATTGCCTTAACTTCCTCATGGCAAATACAGCACAAGGATTCTTGTGAAAACATGCATGTCATAATTTACCTGCCTTGCAAGAAGCAACAAAATTCAAAAAAGTTTACAAGTGATTTTACATTAAAACCTGCTATTTCAAACAGGAAAAAAGTACTTAAAACATTTTAAGTGCCACAATAATTTCTTTAATTGGTAAGAAAAATGATGCTGCTGTGATATCAGCATTTATAAATCTTGTCAATAAAATATATATCTCAAATGGCAAAAAAATGTTCAAACTAACACACCCAGAATAAGAAAACTTGAGTTAAGAAAGGCTGATTGTATCTGGAACAATTCTGTCAGCTAGGAAGTCAGGTGGCTAACATTTGCTTGTCCTTTGGCTTCTTGTTTCTAACAGTCTCCCCAGGAACATTTTCTATCTGCATCTACAAAAGTGTCTTTCTGTGTCGGCTTTGAAACTTTTCCAAAATGGTTCCCTCTTAAAGGATTCCAGTAAGTGTATTAAGACCAATCTTGAATGAACAGAAACATATCTCCATGGAAACCACCTAATCAAAAGGTCACATCCACAATTGAGTAGATCATATCTCCATGGCAATAAGTTAATTTAAAAGATCCTGCCCAAACAATAGGTCTTCCCCCCCAAGACTGGATTAGGATAAAGATCATAGCTTTTCTGGAGTACATAAACATCTCAAACCAGGACAGATGGAGCCACACTCACATTTGAGTGAGTCTTATCTCCATAGAAACAATCTAATCAAAAGATTCCACCTTAAATAATGGGTCTCCCCACCCTCAAGATTGGATTAAGATTAAAAGTACATGGCTTCTCTGGAGTACTTAACAGTTTCAAACCTGCACACAGGTAATACCCAAGCCAGGAATGCCACAAAGTAAATACCTTTTTTTGGCACTCAGGCAATGGCAAGAGAACCCAGAGTAGTAAAATTCTGGATTATTGGAGAACTGCCTCAGCAAAACCTTGGGAAAGATAGTGATGGGAGGTGAGATGATTTTCCACCTTATAGATATTCTAGTGCATGTTCTAAATCAGAGATTGGCAAACCTTTTCTGTAAAAGAGGGGACTAAGTATTTCAAGCTTTACAGTCTCTTTTACATTCTGTTTTGTAACTATTCAAGTTTGACACTGGTGCATGAAAGCACTGGACTATCCATAAACTAATGAGCTCATCTATGTTCCAATAAAACTTTATTTATAAACATTAAATTGGGATTTCATATAATTTTCATATGTCACAATGTATTATTCATCTTTTGAATTTTTATCCAGCTTTTAAAAATGCAGAAAAAATCTTCAGCTGTGAACATCCAAAGATAAGTGGCAGCCTGTATTTGCCAGCCCCTGCTTTAAATCACATATTTATTCTGAATACAGCTATGCACACAGGCCTGCAGCAGGTCAAGGCATGAGCTTTCTGGTCTGTTTCTGTTCTGGGTTCTGGTTCTGAGAACTCCTAGCTTGGTTACTGTGCTAAATTTCAATCTTCTCATCCAAAAATAAGGAATACAACAGTATACTCTGGAAGTCTTTCTGAGAATTAAATAAGAATATGTGTGAGGCAAGGTGAAAGCTCAAGTGAAGATAACTCTATCATTATTTTCCTTGTTTCTTTGCTTTTGGCAAGGTTTCTATCAACTTGGCTTAATATCACACAGTCTCTCAATCCTAGTCTGAAAATTTCAATTGGAAATATTTGGCTGGCAGAATGTAGGAAGGAACAAAGTATTTCTTAAAAAATACAGGGTATTCAGGAGATAAAGTAGTTTGAAATTGGGGTCCAGTGACAACATGGAATGATAAAAAGTCATGGGTGACAAAGCTGCCTTCTCAAAGCAGCCCCTTCAGTACACTGTATCTTGCAATCAGACCCTCTCTTTTAGCATGTGTTAAGAACCAACTTATTTTTTCATGTTTTAATATACTCTCTTAAGCTAGATTACAAAATCTTTCTTTAGTCAAAGGAGTCCCACACTTCACATTTACCCATGTCTAGCCAATCAGCTTCCCTGTTATATGCTCACTCAACTTTGGCTGGTTGGTAGATTTTTAATTGGATCCACAGGACATGGAAGAGAGCTGGCCTAGCTTTTGACAGGTAAAACTGATGATATGTGTATGTATTTCAAGGCTTCGAGGGCAAGTAATTGGGATAGTAATGAAGTAGGGCAAGATCTTAGGTGTGATCTGAATTCATCTATCTCTTTTAGAGTTGAGGAAACAAGGGCAGAGAGGCAAAATGATTTTTCCAAAGAACCTGGGTCTGAAACTCATTCATTAGCCCTATGCAGACTGTATGCCAGGCCTTCTGATCATTCTAGGGACATGGTCATGAACAAGGCCTAGTCTCAAGGAGAGTAAAAGCTGGCAAAAGAGAAGACAAAGAAATATATAATTTATTTTCCTCCATTTAAATGGAATCATTTAATTTGTGGAGGATACCAACATATTACATTCTATTACTTTAAATCTTCTGAAATTTTCAATATTTTTTTATTTTAAACAAGGGATGTAATCAATGTCTAGATGCTTCTGTACAGAAAAGTGTAAGTCACAAAAGTGGAGTTAAAAAAACAGAGTTAAACATTTCATGTACATTTTTCCACATATCAAACATTCTGTAAATTCCTTGAATAATCCACTCTATCATCCCCTGCTTTAGCACATTGTTCTAGTTTGCTAGCTGTCAGAATGCAATATACCAGAAATGGAATGACTTTTAAAATGAGGAATTTAATAAGTTGCTAGCTTACAGTTCTAAGGCCAAAAAAATGTCCCAATGAAAACAAGTCTATAAAAATGTCCAATCACGGCATCCAGTGAAAGATATCTTGGTTCAAGAAGGCTAATGAAATTCATGGTTTCTTTCTCAAATGGAGGGGCAAATAGTGAACACAGTCACAGTTTCTCTCAGCTAAAAGGGCACATAGTGAACACGGTGTCAATTGCTAGCTTTCTCTCCTGGCTTCCCTTCACAAAGCTCCACAGGAGGTGCTTTCCTTCTTCATTTCCAAAGGTCACTGGCTGGTGGACTCAGCTTCTTGTGGCTATGTCATTCTGCTCTGCTCCACTGAAGTTCACGGTTTCTTTCTCAAATGTAACGGCAAATGGTGAACACAGTCACAGTTTATCTCTCAGCTGAAAGGGCACATAGTGAACAAGGCATCATCTGCTACCTTTCTCTCCTGGCTTCCCTTCATGAAGCTCGCTGGAGGCGTTTCCCTTCTTAGTTTCCAAAGGTCACTGGCTGGTGGACTCTCTGCTTCATGGTGCTGCAGCATTCTCTGCTCTCTCTGAATTGCCCATTCTCCAAAACATTTCCTCTTTTATAGGATTCCAATATACCAATCAAGACCCACACAAATGGGTGGAAACATGTCATCACCAAATCCAGCTTAACAACCACTCTTGACTAAATCACAACATCCAGGGAGATTATCTGATTACAGTTTCAAACATACAGTATTGAATAGAGATTATTCTACCTTTATAAAATGGGATTTTGATTAAAACATGGCTTTCCAGGGGGCATACTTCCTTTCAAACCAGCACAAATATGCTGGTCTTTCTATGTAGAAACAGAGTTTCCTTGCCCTCTCCTTTTTATAATTAATTATTGTTCATTCTTCAGCCAAGACAAATTCACCAAACTCCCTTTGCCAGTGTACCTGGACACTTCATTTGTAGGCTTGCCTAGCACCCAGCACTCACCTCTTACCAAGATGTATTGTAACTCTTTATTTGATCCTCAGGGAACTCCTTGTGGTTGAAGAGTCTATTCTCACACCTATCATAGCATCTTGGTTGGCTGTAGATGGGCTAGAGAATTGAGGACTGAAAAGGAAGAGGGTGGGGGGAGGGTGTAGGCAGGAAGGTTAGATTTGGATAATAGGAAAGAATGAAGGAGGACATTCAAGCCAAGAACAAGAACGTGCAGAAAAATACAATGGCAAAAAAGCTTAATGAAGTAGCTCTCACACACTGCTGGATATAAAAATCATTTTCGGAACTTAGTAAAGCTGCACAGCTATGGCACTATACTACTTCAATGAGCCTGAGTCTCTGTGTTCTTCATCAACAATCTAAGTGATTCCAATACCTTCCAAAATGCAAGGACCAATGGCTTAAACTACTTTAAGAGGAAACATAATGTAGCTAAGAAAGTCTTCTCTCATCTGAAGCAGGCACAACATATAAGCCCCTGTATTAGTTAGGGTTCTCTAGAGAAACAGAATTAACAGAGAACACTTGCAAATATAAAATTTATGAAAGTGTCTCACATGACCGTAGGAACACAGAGTCCAAAATCCACAGGGCAGGCTGTGAAGCCGATGACTCGGATGGCCTGGATGAACTCCACAGGAGAGGCTCACCAGCCAAAGCAGGAATGGAATCTGTCTCCTCTGAGTCCTCCTTAAAAGGCTTCCCATGATTGCATTTAGCATCACTAATTGCAGAAGACACTCCCCTTTGGCTGATTACAAATGGAATCAGCTGTGGATGTAGCTGACGTGATCATGACCTAATCCTATGAAATGTCCTCATTGCAACAGACAGGCCAGCGCTTGCCCAATCAGATGAACAGGTACCACAACTTGGCCAAGTTGACACCTGTCCCTAACCATGACAGCCCCCTAACACACCTGGATAAATCTAAGGAGAGATGTAGGAGTGGTTTGATCTGAGAAAAATCAACCTGGAAGTCTACCAAGCAGGACAAGAAGGAATGATGCTGTGAGACATGCAACTAGGTGATTGAACCTTAAGAGCTGTATGTTGAATTAAATGTCAGGAAAAAAGAGACAAATATTATCATGCCTCAGTCATATGGACTAACTATAAAATAAACATTCAGTGAACTAAAGTTGAAAGCATGGGCTATCAGATTGGGGCTTATGGTAAAATTTCCTAGATTGCAAGCTCTTACAGCAGACTCATATATTCATGAGGTGTAACTGTTAATTCTAAATTCTGAGATACCAAGATATATGTATATAACATGGGTCTTTCCCAGAAATTTTGGGAACTTATGTGACAACAGAGGCTCAGCGTTAGAGCTCTGGAGCTATGAAGGTGAGCAGTACCTCATACAAGAATTGTTTTAAAAGCTTAAAAAGGGATCAGACTTTAGAGATATGAATGAAGCTGATCTTCATAGTAGTAAGGTATACCAGAAGACTGGGTTAAGGATGATATCATCCACATTTGGATGAGACTAAACTTTTATATGAGACTAAAGGGAAAGATGTCTACTGGGTGAAAAATTTAACTTTTTTGTCAGTTCCTAATTTAACTTTTATGGTCAGTTTTAGTTGACACCATAATTGTATGGAATCTTGAATAGGAAGTGAGATTTTCTTGGTCTGTCCAGCCTAGTGTGATGCCCCAATAAATCCCAGAGTGAATAAAGAAATATTTGCAAAGTCCCCTTGGGGGAATGGAAAGAAAGGAAGAAATATTCAACTTCCCGATTTGGAGAATTTCTTATACTCTTGCAAGCAGTAGGGACAACAAAATCTATAGGCCAAGCCCTCAATCTTGGGGTTCACCCCTAGAAAACATTACTGCAAAGGATAGGCTAAGCCTACTTAAAAATAGGCCTATATAAAAAAAGAAAAACTGAAAAATAAAAAAATAGGCCCTTGGCACCCACAGAGAACATATTTTGTTGTTCATATGTGGATTCTTTCTCTAAGCCAATTCAGCCTGTGAACTCGCTGCCTTACCTCCTATGTGGGACATGACTCCCAGAGTTTAAATCTCCCTGGCAATGTGGGACATAAAGCCTGGGATAAGCCAGGTCCCAGCATCAAGAGATTGAGAAAGCCTTCTTCACCAAAAGGGGGAAGAACAAAATGAAACAAAATAAAATGTCAATTGCTGAGAGATTTCAAACAGAGTTGAGAAGTTATCCTGGAGGTTATTCTTATGCATTATATAGGTATCCCTTTTTAGCTTATTGTGTTTTGGAGTGGTTAGATGTAATTGCATGAAACTGTTGAGCTGTGTTCCAGTAGATTCTTGAAGATGATTGCATAAAGATGTAATTTTTACAATGTGATTGTGAAATTGTGAGAACCTTGTGTCTAATGCTCCTTATATCCAGTTTATGAACAGATGAGTAAAAAATACAGATAAAAATAAATAGGGGGCACAAAGGATAAAATAAATTGTGTAGATGGAAAGGATAAAATAATTTGGTAGAGAGGGAAGGGTAATGCGTATGCTATGTATGTTTTTCTTTTTTCTTTTTAATTCCTTTTTCTGGAATGTTACAAATATTCTAAAAAGTAATCATGGTAATGAATACACAACTATGTGTTGATATTGTGAGCCATTGATTGTGCACCATGTATAGAAAGCATGTGTGTGAAGATATCTCAATAAGAAAAATTCCAAAAAAGTTCAAACCAGAATAAATTGAAGATATCTTTTAATGGTCTTTAAACAGGAAGAGCCTCGTCTTCCCAAGCTGAGTTTGGCCCCAATGGATTCCAGCTGTTGTAAAATTAGACTGGACTTGTAGGAGGAAGTGGGCCAAAGAGGAGTGTTTCCCTAAGTCCTGCAAGTTGGCAGCCTCTTCCAATTGTCCCTCCAACAAATCCAGGAACTAAAATAATCTCAGAATACAATCTCATTGTCCCATGCAAGGGCTTGGGTTAAGAGTGATTTTTCTGTCTGACCAAGAACCTGAAACATTTTCATACAATGGTCAGGAAGACTAATACTCTGTCACTTGGTACTTAGAGTGTTATCTCCCTGCCAGTTGACTGCACCATGTGTCCACCCAACACATTATTTGTCACATTAGTGGATCCCTTTATCTTCTTTGTATGTTTTCAGAAAACAAAATTCAACACATGAAGGGTGTAAATATGTTCCATCAACCACAGTGAGCTGTGCTGGTTCACAGGTGGGCCTATATTAAATGACAGCACTCTCCAAAGAAGAACAGTTGTTGAAGTCAGACATGGGTTCAAATCCCAACCCCCAACCTTGCTATTTGTATGACATTGTATAAGTCACCAGTTCAATTGAAGTTTTCGTTTCTACATATTCATAGCAGAAATGATGTTGCCTGACCTCCCAGTAATGTGGCAAACATGTATCATCACAATGGGTTGTACAAAGTAGATGTTTAATAAACATTAGTTTGTTGTATCCCAAAGATACTTTCATCCTCAGAAGTAGCAAAATTTAGCTTCAAATAAAAGTTAAACCCATATGCTCTCACTCTCTCTCACTCCTCCCTCCTTCTCTTGCTCTCTTTTTCAAATGCAGAATTATATTAAGAAAGTAAGGATTCTCTAGAGAAAGAGAATGAATAGGAGAGATCTGTAAATATGAGATTTAGAAAGTGGTCTATTCTCACAACCATTGGAATGGAAGAGTCCAAAATTCATATGGCAGGCTGTGAAGTTTGTGGCTTTGATGAAGTGTCTGGACAATCTCCATAGGAGAGGCTTACTGGCTAAAGAACCAGTGAAGGAGTCTCCTTCCTTAAAAGCCTTCAACTGATTGGATTATGTTGTTGTTCAAGATATACCTTTGGTTTATCACAGATGTAATCAGTCAGATATGCAATCAATTGACTGATGATTTATTAATCAGACTTCCTGTTTATTAGCCAGCTATGAAATATCTTTGCAGCAGCAGTCAGTCTAGTGCTTGCCTGACCAGACAACTGGCATAACCACTAGGCCAATTTGACACTAGAACCTATCACGCGTGTTTTGCTCAGTAAAATTTAATTAGTAACCATTAGCAATAATTTCCACATTGTACAAATAAATTGTGTTCTATAAAGATTCACTTCCCTCCAAAGTTTACTTTTGCAAAGAAAAAGATAGAATCCTCAAAGTCTCATAAATCTGGCTCGTCTTACTTTACCATCTAATAAAACCCTTTTTATTTCCTTCTATGAGCTTAAACTTCACTAAAGTGCAAATAGTCTGAGAATGTGCCTCTGAAACAACAGGACTCTGTTGTTTGCTCAAATAATCCCCTGTCCAAGTTGACTGTCTCTATTTGTCTGAAAAGACACTGTACAGAATCAGGAATCAGAAACAACCCTGTGATCTCCTTAATTACTTCCATGGACAAGTCCATCTGACTCAAAACCCAAGTCTCCTCAATTAGCTCTAAGGTTTGTCTCCCACATCGGGCCAGGTTTCCCTTCATCAGCCTCATACCCCAGGACAACTCAAGAACTCAAATGGTAGGAAGAATTGCCCACACAGACATAGACCATATCCACCCATTAAAGGACAACATTAAGAAGGGAAGGGCCAGGAAGCCAGAGACAAAATGTTCTTGAGCATCCATCCTCTTCCTACCCTAAAGCTGAAACAGTCAGATTCAGAATGTAGCATTTGGGGGTCACGGTGCTACAGAGAACCACTGCATACCACAAACATCTTTCAGGACCTATATTTAGTCCTTCAAACAACACATGCCCACTACAGAGAAAACAGCAAAACTAGTTCACCCAATTCCAAATTTGCAGATCTTAACACACTGTGGTTTTAAGTCTTCAATAAATATTTTAACCACATTCTCCAAATTCCTTCTATTGGACATACAAATCAGTACAAAAACCCAGTTAATAAAAAGTTCAGGCCAATCAACCAAGCAGAAGCTAATGCTTTATCAGGAAAGTGCTAATGTTCAAATTTTCAACAGCTTTGACATTAGATGGACAACATTTAATTTCAGACATCAACCTCTGTTAAAGTTATTTCCTTATACAGTAAACTTAAAAGGCTGTAAGCTGCAATACTTGATAAGCTTGATAAAAAGAATTTAGAGCCATTTAAAAACATAGAGATAAGCAGAAGCTCCAGTGGGTTATTTTGACAAGATCTTTTTCTAGTACTCTATTTGAGATCAACAGGGAATTTTCCACTCTTACAAATTAAAATATCAGGAAAGAAGTTTTACTTGGTGCTTAACATTCAAAGAAAAATTTCCCTGCTTGCACTGTGGCTTCTGACATCTTGCCAGGTTTCAGATACTGAAATTTAAATGGAATTTTTTTTTAAGATTTTGGGGTTATTTTATTGAATTCTGCATAACATTTGCATTGAACACACTTTAACTCCAATGAAAACTTTGTATTGGAGTTTCACATAATCAAAACTCACAGGTATTTACTGAAATTTACATAACAGAAGGCTCAAAATTATTATGAAAACAACATTAGAGAATACAGACTAAGAACTTATGATTTTATTTTAATATGTGACAAATGAACATAAGTCAATGTCAAAAGAAGACAAATATAGAAAAAATATAAAATATATATTTGATGTTTACATCGTAGTTCAGAATTCCATTGTTATTACTATTATTTAAGAATTATTACTATTTCATTCCATACAAAATAATACTTTTTTCACTTATTTGTTTGATAAGAACTAAATATAAAGTTAGAAAAAATTTAAATCTGATATAGTTTAGTATACGTTCTGTTTAAATATTCACAGTTACATTGCATTGCTAGTCATTAACAGTACAGAATGCATCACAGACTGTTGATTTACAAGGGAAAGCAGTAATAGTGTCTGTCTATTATTTGAGAAAAGAATATTAATGTAGTATTGTGTTGTGGATTAATACATGAATATTCTTTATATTCTAACTGAGCAGTCACTAGATTTTATTTTTTATGGGAAAATCTGTCAATGGATTTAAATTAGTGGATAAACTTTATCATATATTTGAACTATGGCTAAATGTTAATACTGATAGATAATGCTTGATAATGAATTATTTTTGAATACTTAGGAAAAAAACTGAGTTTTCTTAAAATAAAGGCAGTTTTTCTTGACACTCCCCCTTGCTTTTCTTTCTCTAATCATAGGATACATGTGCTGAAAAACAATAAGTTAAAAAATTATTGCTATGGTAGGTTTCACTGTCAATTTGGCTGTATTTTTTTCTCTGAATCAAGTTGGTTGCCATTTCTTGGGGTGACTATTGCTTCTTTCAACTATTCAGAAATCAGCCATTGTGATGGGTTTTATAAAAGGAAATTAGAAAGAAGATCACTTTTAAGTCTAGCATTTAGACAACATATGGGTTTAAGGTATGTGGATTTAATATGCTTTAAATGAGAAATTTTTGACTATCACCTTGTGGAAGAACTACAGTTTGGAAGTATCTAAAAAAGTCTGATAGTAACAGCAACAATACCTTTCACCTAAAACTTTAAGTTTCTCTCTGTATCCTTTAAAGTTAAATTCCAGTCTAAGCTTTAAATATGACCATGATAGGATTAAAAAACACACTGGAGGATGAATAGTGTAAAGAATATAAGATTTAAAGCCATTCACATGCCATATGATCTTGGGCAAGTCACTCGATCTTTCTAAATCTTGGTGGCTTAATCTCTAAACTTCAGATGATTTTAGTACTTCATATGGATTTTTTAAAGATAAAATAACGTGTATGACAGTTGCAAAGAATGAGGTAATAAATGTTACACATCACTATTTAAAAAATTGAGGTGTTATATTTGATATTCTGATCTCTGCATAATTAGCATCTGTATAAGATTTAAAATATGGATACTTAATATAACATTTAGCATATTACATGGAAATATTACATACACTATTACTTTGCTTTCCCTTCGTGTAGGAGTTTGTTTTTTTAAACAAAAAACATACCATTTTATGGAATAGTTAAAAAAATGGTCTATACAGTGCCCTAATTAATAAAAAAGGGCATTCTTATTTGGTTTATAGTTATACAGTTTTATGGTATTTAGGAAAAACACTTTGACAGTTTTAAGTAAACTAAATACTGAACCCCCCAACCCACAAAACCGAGCAGTAAGAGACCACAACATGGAAACAATATACTAGAAGAGATAGTACTAGGATTTGTTTTAGTATGGTTAGTTCACAAATCATTGTAAGATACAGTATAAACACAATATGCTAAAATCACCATTTAGCAAATTTCACCAATTTAAAAAAAAAGGATGAAATCACTTCTCACAAAGATTACTAACAGTAGTACATAAGAGATTCAGTTACACCTAAAGTGAAAATTCAGATTCACAAATCCAAAATTATCAGACATCTATTTTTAATAATTTGCTCTACTAGTCAAAATATACATTTTTCTTTCCTTCTTTAAATGGAATTTAAAAGGATTAAGAGAGAGTAAATGCTATTAACAGGTCTTGTATTGCATGTATCCATCTTACTCAGAAGCTAATGGCCAACTAGGGCAAAAAAAATGTGGGAGAGGGAGCTGAGCTCACTCAATACTTGATAATTCATGATGGCTAGGTCAGTAGTTAATGCTGGGCTTTTGCTAGCCATAATCATATGCCGGTCGAAGGTTCACACCATTCATTTTGACACAAAGAACACTTCATCATAGGTCATCAGAGCTGCAAAATCCATTAGTGATCAAAGCTCCCCATTTTTAGTTCAGACAGATGAATCCTCTTGGTAAGGTAAATATTGCATGAGACCCAAATAAAATCAGGTAAAGTAAAAAATAGTATTACTCAGTCAGTTTTGTATAGTACCAATAAAATCCCCAGTCACATGGAGGCATAACTGCAAATAGTAAAAGTTTAACAATTAATCTCAACTAGACAGAGAGAAAAGGTTAATTCTTGAGAAAGTCATTAAAGCAAGTCAAACTTGCAGTACAAAGGAATACATGGGTGGTCTCCAATTCTAAAAGATTTAAATAATGATGTATGCATTTTTTAAAATATAAGTTTGAACCAAATATTTAACAGAACTCCTGCAAAACTATGTAAAAATGTTTCCTCATCAATGTTTTTAAGCTGCTCATCCATACTTTAATTTTGTATAAAATGGGTGAAAGGGTTTTTTTAAAGAGGAACTATGAAGCCAATATTACCTTGATAGCAAGAGAACAAGGATGAGTGAGAAAGTGAGAAGGGAAATTTACAGGCCAGTCTTATATATGAGCATCAATGTGAAACTCTCAACAAAACATTAGTAAACTGAATTCAACAGTGTATAAAAACAATAGTATCACCACCCAAGTTGGTTTAGCTTAAGAATGCAAATGTGATTTAGAAATAGAAAGTATTTGTCATTTATTATAGTATCATATTAAAGAAGAAAAACAAAATCTCAAAGGATGCAGAAAAAGTATTTGATAATATTCAATAGTCATACATGAAAACTCTTAGCAAACTCAGCCTAAAAGGAAATTCCTTAACACAATAATGACAATTTACCAAACAGCTACAGCAATCATCATTCTTAATGATGAAACTTGGGGGAATTCTGTTTAAAATTAAGACTAAGACAAGATCATCTCTGTCACTAATTTTGTTTAAACAGAGTAAGCAAGAAAAGGAAATAAACAAGATAAGATTTGTAAAAATGGAAGTGAAATAGTCTTAACTTACAAAAAAAGAGAAAATATGATTTGTTACATACAAAAAATTTATGATCAGCTCTCACATTATTAGAAATAAGTACATAATTTAACATAATTTCTAAATCAACTGTATTTCCATATACCAGCTATGTACAGAAAAGATGAGTTTTTAAGTTTCCTTATATAACAGCAGTAAATACTTTAGGAACTCAGAACTAAATCAAATAAAAGACAGGTAAAATCTATAAGGTAAAAATACATAAAACTTTATTAATAAAGACATAAAAGAGAAGAGAAATATCATATTCCTGGATTAGAAGTCTCAATATGGAAACATTATGTCTTCATCAATTTGATGACATCAAAATCCAAATGAGGTGGATTTTTTCAAGAAGTTGACCAGTTGATCATAAAATTTAAATGGAATATCAAAAAAATAAAAAATAAGATGCTAATTTTTAAAAGTAATAGCCAAGACTTCATCCTGAAGGATTAGATGGAGGTATTCATTTCCCCTACTATTTATTACCATTTATTATAAAACAATAGTAATTAAGAAAGTGTGGTTCTGGTATAGGAAGAGACAATCTGACCATTGAAATAGAATTGGGAACCCAGAGAGGAGGCTGCCAACACATGGAACATTGCTGTATGACATAGATGACATTGAAGGTCACTGCTAACAGGGGAGAGAATTCATCAATCAGTAGTGGAAAAGTTGACTACACACAAGAAAAATTTGAAATTGGATTGTTAGCATCATAACATATACCAAAATCTCATCTGTCCCATATTTCAATGGAGGATTCCACCTCTAGGAGTTACATCCCACATGGGGGGAGGACAGTGCATTTGCTTGCCATGTCAGCTTAGAGAGAGAGAGAGGCCACATCTGAGCAAAAAAGAGGTTATCTGGGGGTGACTCTTAGGCCCAATTTTAAGTAGGCTTATAGCCTATGCTTTGCAGGGATAAGTTAAATAGGGGTGAAAATCAAGATCAAGGCCTTGGCCTATTGACTTGATTCTCCCCACTGCTTGCAAAAAATATCAGGAATTATCCAACTGCGGAAGTTGAATTCTTCCCCCCTTCTCCCCATGCCCTTAAGGGGACATTGTAAATATTTCTTTATTCATTGCTCAAATCACTCTGAGGTTTATCAGGGCATCACACTAGCCTGAACAAACTGATAAAATCTTATGCCATATTCAAGAGTCCATGTACTAATGGTTTTCAATTTAACAGACCATACAAATTAAATTAGGAAATGCACTAGTCAAAATATAAATTTTACATCAAATAAACATTTCTCACTTTAGTCTCACACAGAAGTTGAAGACTTAAAATATGAATGACTATTTTCAGCACCCTGCAATACTGACACTCCATTGTTCTTCCTCATGGAAAAATATATTTTAATTTGTAAATTTAATCACAATCGTTGTACACTCTAGGCATTCCTAAATATCACCATCTCAGTCTTTTTTTTCTCATTTTCCTCATCTGGGTTTCATATATTCCTCCAGCTCTTCTCTCTTTATGATTCTCACATGCAGCTTCATTCACTGTACTTAACATTTTTGTGCTACATTCAGGTAGTAATGTGTAATCTATTTATGAATTCTTATAATCTGTCCTGTTACACAGTCTGCATCCCTTCAGCACCAATTACCCAATATTTACTGTATTTCTAATTCCTGATAACCTGTGCTCTTGAAATTCTCCAAGCTCATTCATTAATGTTAGTTCATATCAGTGAGAATGTACAGTATTTGTCCTTTTGTTTCTGGCTAATTTCTCTCAGCATAAGGTCATCAAGATGCATTCATATCATTACATGCTTCAAGAGTTTATTCTGCCTTAGAGCTGTGTAATCTTCCATTGATTGCATGTATCACAGCTGGTTTAGCCACTCATCCATTGATGGACATTTAGGCTGTTTCCATCTCTTGGCAATTGTAAATAATGCTGCTATAAACATAGGTGAGCAAATGTCCATTTGTGTCTTTGCCCTAATGTCCTCTAACAATAGGACTTCTGGATCATATGGAATTCTGTACTTAGCTTCTTGAGGAACCACCAAACCACTTCCCACAGTGGTTGCACCATTTTACTTTCCTGCCAACAGTGGATAAGTGTGCTTTTCTTCAATCCTCTCCAGCACTTATCATTTTCTGTTTTTTTTTATAATGTCTATTTTAGTGGGTGTGAGATGATATCTCATTATTGTTTTCACTTACATTTCTCTAATGGCCAGGGAAGTTGAGCATCTTTTCATGTGCCTTTTAGCCATTTGTATTTCCTCTTCTGAGAAGTGTCTATTCATGTCTTTTGCCCATTTTTTAATTGGGTTGTTTGTCTTTTTGTTGTTGAGTTGAAGAATCTTTTTATATATTCTGGATACTAAACCCTTATCTGAATTGTCATTTCCAAATATTGTCTTCCACAGCATGCGCAATCTCTTTATTTTCTTGGCAAAGTTTTTTGATGCACAGAATTGTTTAATTTTGAGCAGTTTCCATTTATTTCTTCAATGTTCATATTTTGTGTGTGAGATCTAGAAAACCAATCTATTAAAATTGTATATGATACTTCTCGACATTTTCTTCTAAAAGTTGTATGGTTTTAGCTCTAATGTTTAGATTTTTTTTTACCCATTTTGAGTGAATTTTTGTATGTGGTGTGAGTTATGGATCCTCTTTCATTCTTTTGCATATGGATATCCAGTTCTCTAAGTACCATTTCTTGAAGAAACTATTCTATCCCAGGTGAGTTGGCTTGACTGCCCTATCAAAGACTCATCCGTAGATGAGTGTCTATTTATTAGAGTCTGAACACTCTAATTTATTCCATTTGTCTCTGTATCTATCTTCATACAAGTACCAGGCTGTTTTGAACACTGAGGCTTCAGAATATGCCTTAAAGTCAGGTAGTGTGAGACATCACACTACATTTTTCTTTCTTGAGATCTTTTTAGCTATTTGGGGCACCCTGCCCTCACAAATAAATTTGGTTATTGGTCTTTCCATTTATGCAAAGTAAGTTTTGGGGATTTTAATTGGCGTTGCATTGAATCTACAAACCAATTAAGGCAGAACTGACATCTTAACTATATTTAGTCTTTCAATCAATGAACACAGTATGCCCTTCCATTTATTTAGGTCTTCAGTGATTTCTTTTAGCAATTTTTTGTAGGTTTCTGTATATAGGTCTTTTGTATCCCTAGTTGAATTTATTTCTAAATATTTAATTCTTTTGGTTGCAATTGTAAATGGATTATTTTCCTTGATTTCCTGCTCAGATAGCTCATTACTAGCATATAGAAACACTACAGATTTTTGAGTGTTGATCTTGTACCCTGCCACTTTGTTGTACTCTTTTATTAGCTCCAGTAGTTTGCTGTGGATTTTCCTCAGTGTTTTTTTTTGCATAAATATCGTATCATCTACTTCTTCCTTTCCATTTTTGATGTCTTGTATTTCTTTTCCTTGTCAATTGCTCTAGCTAGAGCTTTCAACACAATGTTTAGTAACAGTGACAACAGTGGACACCCTTGACTTCTTCCTGACTTAGAGGGAAAGCTTTCACTCCTTTCCCATTGAGGATGATGTTAGTTGTGGGTTTTCATATATCCACTTTAGCGTGTTGAGGAAGTTTCCTTCTATTTCTATCCTTTGAAGTGTTTTCATCAAGAAAGGATGTTGAATTTTGTCAAATGCCTTTTTGCATCAATCAAGATGATCATGTGATTTTACTACTTTGATTTGTTTTGGTGTATTGCATTAATTGATTTTCTTATGTTGAACCACACTTGCACACCTGGAATAAATCCCACATGGTCATGGTGTATAATTCTTTTAATGTGCTGCTGGATTCAATTTGCAAGAATTTTGTTGAGAATTTTTTTATCCTCTATTCATTAGAGAGATTAGTCTGGAATTTTCTTTTATTGTAATATCTTTGTCTTCTTTTGATTTGAAGGTGATGTTGGCTTCATAGAATGAGTTAGATAGCTTTCCCTACTTTTCAGTTTTTTTTTTTAAGAATTTGAGCAGAATAGATACTAATTTTTCTTGAATGTTTGGTGTAATTCACATGTGAAGCCATCTGGTCCTGGATTTTTCTTTTTTCAGAGCTTCTTGATGACTGATTCAATCTCTTCACTTATGGTTGGTTTGTTGAGGTTGTCTATTTCTTCTCAAGTCAATATTGGTTGATCATGTCTTTTTAGGAAGTTGTGCATTTCATCTATTTTGTCTAGTTTATTAGCACAAAATAGCTTATAGTATCCTCTCATTATCTCTTTTATTTCTGCCATCAGTGGTAATGTCTCCTCTTCCTTTTCTGATTTTATTAATTTTCATCCTCTTTCTTTTTTTGTCAACCTGCTAAGTGTTCATCAATTTTATTGATTTTCTCAAAGGACCAACTTCTAATTTTGTTGATTGTTTTCGTGTTCTTACTTTCATTTATTTCTGCTTTAATCTTTTCTTTCTTCTTGCTTAAAGGTTTGTTTGCTGTTCTTTTTCCAGTTCTTCCAAGTTAACAATTAATTCCCCAATTTTTTCTCTTTCTTCTTTTTTGACATAAGCATTTAAGGCAATAAATTTCCCTCTTATCACTTCCCTGGCTGAATCCCATAAAATTTTACATGTTGTGTTTTTGTTTTTATTTGCCTTGAGATATTTACTGATTTCTCTTGTAATTTCTTCCTTGACATACTAGCTGTTTAAGAGTGTATTTTCTAGCCTCCATCTATTTGTGAATTTACTGGCCCTCTCTCTGTCTGTCATTGATTTTCAATTTCATTCCTTTGTGATCTGAGAAAGTTTTTAGTTATTTTTTTTACAATTTCAGTCTTTTATATTTATTGAGACTTGCTTTGTGACCCAGCATATGGTCCATCCTTGAGAATGAACCTTGAGCATTTGAGGGAAAGTTATATCCTTCTATTTGGGTATTCTGATTGAAGTACACTCCTCTTCTTGGATCTGTAATTTTATGTTTTTCATAATATATGGGAAATTTTCAGTGGTAATTTCCTCTATTAGTCTTTCTCTTTCTTTTTCCTTCTCTTCTTCTTTTGGGACACCCACAAAATAAATTTTCATGCATTTCATGTTATCATTCAATTCCCTGAGACTCTTCTCATATTTTTCCATTCTTTTCCCTATATTTTCTTTTGTGTGCTATATTTCAGGTATCTAGTCCTCCAGTTCACTAATCCTTTCCTCTATGTATTCAAATCTATCATTGTAGTTTTTCATTTTTTTTTTTTTAACATGGGCAGGCACCAGAAATTGAACCCAGGTCCTCTGGAGCAGGTGAGCATTCTTGTCTGCTGAGCCACCATGGCCCACCCTCCATTGTTTTTTATATCTCTTCTACTGTACCTTTCCTTTTCCCATAAGTTCTGTGATTTGTTTTACAGACCTTCAATTTATTCTTTCTGTTTTCCCATTAACTTATTTATATCATCCCTCAGTTCATTGATTTTATTTTTCATGAGATTTTCCATATCCATTCAAGCATCCTGAATTAGTTGTTTCAACTTCTGTATCTCATTTGAATTGTTGGTTTGTTCCTTTGACTGGGCCATATCTTCAATTTTCCTTCTATGATTTTTTTTTTGCTGGCATCTAAGCATTTGATTTCCTTAATTAGTTCATTCTGAAGATTGTTTTCACTCTTTTATGTAGGATTTTCTTGCTGGATGGCTTTGTTCTCTATTCTTTGACACTCAATTTGGTTTATTCTAGACCTCTAGCATAGGTTTTGTTTAACAGTCAAAATTTTTCAGTTCTTGATTTCTTGTTTCTTGCCCTACATATATGGAGTTTTTTTTTTCCTTAGGAAGGTCTACTCCAAAATTATAGACCCCAATCAGGTTTTCCCAGACATGACTGGTGTCCTCTCAGGAGGAAAGAGTTATCTGCATCAGTTTTCCATGAGGATGAGAACCAGCAGGTTGACAGACTTTCATATGAACCCGGTATACTCTCTCTTTTTTTCCTGTCCTGCCCAGTATAAGGTGCCTACCTGTGGTTTCCCACCAACATAAAGTGATATAGTGCCTTTAATTCAGTAGACTTTTCCTGCTGGAGGCATGGTTGGGACAGAGGAGAAGTTGTAGGCTGACTTTAATTGCTTCAGTTTTCCAGTCCCTGGGGCCTGAATTCCCTGAGGGAGGGAATCCACCTGATCTGGGCCCCACCTCTCTTCTGGGGAAAGCATAGCTTATAAGGAATTAGCTCCTTTTGCCTGACCAATCACTTTGTCACTCAAACAAGCTTAATTCTGCCCTTGCCTCGAGAAATGAAGTCTAAGAAACCTTGTAGTTCTAGCTAATGAGATGTTAAGTAGTAGAAAAAAAAACAAAAAAAATCATTTTTTGGGACAAGACCCACATTCCCAAGGTTTGTTAATGAAGAGCTTGAGTTGATACATTACTTATTTCTCTATATATCTCTGGGCTTTATGTGCCCCCCTTTTTGGGGGTCCAGTCCTTTTCAAGTATTTGTACTGTCTGATCCAAAAAGCCACTGTTTTTTGTTTTTCCCTGTCAGCCCTGCACACTCTCTGCCAGGGCAAAAATTCCTAGTACCTTTAGCTCTTATTCCAGGTTTATCTGAGCTCAGTGTCTATTTTCAGCAGTCAGAATTTGGTAATTAATTCCACAATTAGAGCTTGGTTGATTTAAGACCCTGCTGCTAGTAAAGTCTCTTTACTTTCCCCTTTCAAAACAATACTACTGTGCCTATGTGGCATGGGCACTGGGTTCCGTGACTTGGTAAACTTACAGTTCTGTGTGGGGTTGCAGACAATCCAGCATGTCCAGACTGCTGTATGCTGTGTGTCTAGTCACTGATGTGGCCCCAGAAGTTGTTCTGTACTGTTCCTAGCTATTTACTAGCTGCTCTGGAGGACGAACTAGATTCTACACTTCACTAAACTGTCATCTTAAATAATTCCCCCAAATATTTTTCTCTAGAACTGGTTTTGGAAGATGAACCTCATTACAGAATTCTGTTCTAGGAATGAGCAAAAACACCCAGCCATCTCATTTATATGAATAAGCCATGTAGAAATCCATGTATACCAGGAGACATGAAGGAATGTTCAAAGCAATAGAATCCCAAATGGGAAAAGCCAAATATGCATCAGTCAGGAGAATTGGTTAGAAAATACAATATATCACACCAAAAAATAATTTACAGCTGTGAAAATGATTTAACTGTGGAAACATGCAAGAGTATAGTGAATATCTGAAAGACAATATCAAGTAAAAAAAAGTAACAGTAAACTGTGACATACCACTTTAACAATCAAAACTAATCAATATATGCTATGTGGTATGTACATATATGATTTTAAAAATTAGTATTTGGGTGGTGCGATGGTGGACTCAGTGGCAGAATTCTTACTTGCCATGCCAAAGACCCACGTTCAATTCCCAGTGCCTGCCCATGCAAAAAAAAATAGTGCTAAAGAATGATAAACATAAGATTGTCAATCTGGAAGAGGGAAGGAAGAAGTAAGTGATGGGCTAGAGGAGCAGCACAGCAAGATGAAATGATTCAATGATGGAGTCAGAGGGATGCATTAATTGTGCTTACAACTTAAATATATTCTTTAAGATTATCAAATATTACATGAAAACATTTAAACCACTGACATAGTCTAGTGTCATCACCATCAATGAAAATGATAGTAGATAAGGTAGCTGGCAGGGAACATTTGGGTTCTTTCCACCTATGGTAAGGATGCTGAGTGCAGGAGGGAATCTGAGGACTGGCCCCAAAGGGATGCTCAAAGGGACCAGGTGATGGAGGCCCCCAGATGCTAACATGTGACCTTCTATCTGAAGACTGCTATAAAGAAATTTCAAAGCAGTCTTGAAAAGACAATGGACTCAGCTAAAATTGAGTGAATCCTGCACCTGGGGTGATGTCACAAGGATACTTTCTGAGCGTGGTGCTGGCAGGGACGCTGAGGCACTTTGGAGGTAGTGATCTCATACTCAGGAGGGGCACCCCGTGCCACCCCACCACCCCCTCAACTTGCACCCTGGGATGTGCAATCTGCTCATCAGGTTTGCCCATTGATGCAACTGTCCCAGACTGGGCTTCCTCCCACAGGTGGTTTTTCAGCTCTGTGCCCTCAGCTGTGTTTATGGTTTTATACCTCATTTTTCAGTGCATGGTTAACCTGTGGGAGATTTGCAAGGACCCAGACCTTCCAGGTATGTTGTCACTTCCCACTTTGGGTGCTCTGTGGAGTTGCTCCTGGGTTTAGGGGTGCCCTCCCTGCCACCTGTCTAGGCACAAGGCTTCTGTAGGGGCACCTACTTATGCAGCCCTGGGCGGTGGAGCAGGGCAGGTGAAGCCAGAAGGTGCTCTGGTGTGCCTCCCAGACACTCACTCAGCCAGAGGCCATGGCCCCGGGCCCAGCCTCAGCCCTCAGCTACCCAGGTGCCAGGAGATGTGTGCAGGCTGGGTGCATGCCAGGTACGTATGAGAAGACCGTGGGGTTCCTGTCCTGGGGGTTCCTTGATGGTGCCTTGAGGCCAGTCTAGAGTTGCTGGGATCACTCTTCTGGAAGGATCCATAGGGCTGCTTCCATGTTGGCACCCTGCACAGCATTGAGCACTACCTGGCTGTATTCAGATGGGCCAGAATTCACAGAGCCCCTGGCAGGAGAGGGCTGAGGGGTAGATCCAAACCTACATCTAGCTCACTCCCTGTTTGCTGCTTCAGGGCCCAGGACAAACCCCAGCCAGGGTGTTACCCCTGAGCCAAGGAGCCAGCACACATTCTCACCAGCGGACAACCCAGAACCTGATGCGTGGCTGCAGTTTCTGCCCTGCTTTGTACTAAAAACAAAGAACACTATCTTCCTGTTGCTGATTGTGGCCACACTCCTGCGGGATGCTGTCAGTCTTGGGCTGCTGGGAAAGCTGTTTATCTCTCACCTCTACCTGGATAGGTAGTGCCTGGCAAGCACTGGCCATGGCCATCAACCCCCCATTAGCCCCTCTCAGGTTTCCAGTTCTATCCTGTAGAGCCCCTCAGGGGCCAGAGTTGGATGTGTGTTGGGCTTGATGTGCTGGGCAGTGGGCCTGCTGGCCCCAAACTCAGGCTTGTCAGCGCAGTCCCTGAACTGGGCACTTTTGCTGACCTTGCCCAGTCACACAGGACCTGGTTCCCTGTCCACATGCAGAGGGAGTGCACCGGGGGTGGGGGACTCAAGCAGCAGTTATGTCTGCATGTAAATGAGGTGGTGAGAGAGAAAGTGGGGAAAGAAGTCATTGCCTCTGTGTGCCCTCATCACAAGAGGGGTGCCCTTCATTCTGCCATGTTTTCTTATCCCAAGCAGATTCTGCCCTCATTTCCTGGGAGGGGCAGCACAATAGGGGACTTGAGGAGGGGTGTGGGCAGCCATACCACAATGTCCACACATTCTGATGGGTCCTCAGGACTTATGTGGGAAAGAACCCATGGCAAAGTGCCCTGCCACCCCAAGTCCCTGGTTGAGTGGACACTGGGCTTGCCTGCTATCTATGCCCACAGTAACCCTCTGCCATTTTCCTTCTTCCTTCTAGTAATAAAAAACAAAAAGGCACTTCATGATACAAGTCAGAGGAAGCAAGAGGGGGTTAAATCCTTCCAGAAAGATCCATCTGTGCTTATGGAGGAAGGATTTCCTCAGATATGTCTGCGCCTCACTCTGCATGGTTATAGTGGACACTGCTCAGGTGGCCATGTTGCTGGGAACTCTTAGCTATGCTGCTCACCTTCTCTATGAGCACAGGCTTGTGTTTGCAGGTATGTCTGCATGTGTGCAGGTGTGTATCTGTGTGTCTGCATGTGTGTGTGTGTGTCTGTGTGGGGAGGAGGAGGGTGGCTTGTTGTCTCTGTCCATTCTTCATTGGTCCATGGCAGGAGGGTCATCTCTTCCTGGGTGCCCCACTTCTGCAGCCATTCTGGTGGCAGCTGCAGTGGTTTTCATTAACTGCAGCTGTGTGTGAAACAGTGCTGGCTCCATGAGGTGGCCAGTGGCTTTGTTTCCTCTGTTGTGGGAACATCTGTGCCTGTAGCCCCTGTGGGACACCAGAGAGAGAGCTGTGTGGAATGCAGGTGTTGAAGAGGGGGCACCCACCTTTGATCACTGGGATGCTGTAAGCAGACATCTTCCCCTGACTGCAGTCTATTCACTTTGAAATGTTTTCAGTGGAGACCGTCACATGTCCCCACCTGCTTCCACCACAGCTTCAGGCACTGAACATTACCCCTTTGCCCCAAAGCATGACCAGGAGACCATGGGTCTTTCCCACCCTCCTCTGGATCTTCCCACAGGAGGCCTGCAGCCCCTCCCCTCTGGATCCTCCCATGGGACACCTGCAGGCCTTCCCTATCTGGATCTGCCCATGGGGCACCTGCAGCCCTTCCCATGGATCTCTCCAAGGACACCTGCAGCCCCTTTGGCTGGTGCTTGTTGCTGCAGACCCTACCCATTTATAGCTGAAAACCTCACTTTCTGGTATAGCCAATGATTCCACGTGTACCTTTTTCCCTCCTGTCACTGGCATGGGTCAAGCCCTCTCTCTCAGGAGCCCTTGTTCCTTTTTTCATAGAATGGAAGTTGAGACAGTGGGCTTCTCACTAAGGTGAATGGTTCATTGCGCAGCTGCTCCTGAAACACATGGCAGGCAAAGATAGAGAAAGCATGGGGTTTCATTTTTTCTTAAGAGGTGTGCTTTCACATTGCTATTTCTAGTTCATTTTAACTTTGCAGTGTTCCTAACTCTGTAATGGTATCATCAATTCCCAGACTGTAAATCTTGATTTCTCACAGCATAAATGTTTATCAGATAATAGTCCTGGAATAACTATACCCACCCACTATGATCAATAAACTACTACAGAGAACTCAACAACTTCTCTGCAGCCTCTTGTGCTCTTGGAATGCTCCCCCTCAAGCATGTGTGGGAAAATTGCCTAAGGTCTGGAGCCACTGGCAGCCCTTCCTTCCACAGTTATGTCATGCAGTACCTGACAGCTGCTCTGGTTGTCCTTGAGGGTGCAGGTGTGCAGATGGCTGGCAGGTCTGAGGTCATCAGCCAGCAGACCTTCCAGTCTTGTTCACAGCCAGCTCCGTCTCCAAAGACCTGAACAAGAGGTTTGCGTCAGAACCACCTGGTCTATCTGCAATGGTTTGATGACAAAATATAAGTCATAATAAGGAGCTATACATAACAGCTGCTTGAATGAGGCACAAAGGACAACAATGTGCAGTGAATGCCACATGCATCTGTAAGCCTCTCCAAAGGAGACTATCGACATGAACAGGAACATGTTATCTTTTATATATACATGTTATTTTTTATAACTCCTTCAGGAAATTGCATCTGACTATAATGTAAAATTGGGGAGGTTTTTTTTTTTTTTTGCAGTCTCCCACTACCACAAATTATGCAGTCGTGTTTCCCACATTTGGGGAAATCGCAGGGTTCAACACATCTGGAATGCAATGGACAAGTCTCACCCTGGGAAAACCACCTACATGATCATGGTATCTCCCCTGCCAGGTAAGTATAATTGGGGAGTTTTTATATTATTGTGTCAAGATTTTAGTTTAATTCTGTGGTACTTGGTTAGTAACAAGAAACTTTATCATCGGGCTATTTGAGAAATTACCATTAGACATTTCAAGCACTTCAAATTTCCAGTGAGAAACTTAAACGAAGCTCCCTACCATACATTTTAAATCTATGTACATGAATGCTCCCTACCATACATTTTAAATCTATGTACATGAATGCTCCCTACCATACATTTTAAAATCTAAATAAAATGAAATATTCTGGGAAGGAAAAAGATGAGATGGGTGACTACAATCCTTCTAAATACATATGAACTTGGTCACAACAATGAAAAACAGCCATTCAGGGGTTCGAAACTCAATTAAAAGCCAACAACAAATTAAATGCTTCTATTTTTGAAAATTGCTAGAGCTTTGAGTAAGAACTGCAGGATTTTCTGGACTTCTAGCCTGCACTGTTCTTATTTCTCACCCCCTCCCTCCCACCCCAGTGTGGCAGTGAGAAGCATAGCTTACCAGTGCGTGGCTGGATGAGAAAAGCAGCAGCTTTTCTGTTAGAAGGTGATGACTCAATTTGGGGTAGGAAGGGAAAACCTGCAAGTTTGTCAGCTGAGAGGGGCAAGCTCAGTAGGAAATGATTTGGGAAAACCTGCAAACTCTGCTAGCCCACTGTGCTGGTTTGAAATGATAAATGTACCCTAGAAAAGCCATGCTTTAATCCTAATCCCATTTTGTAAAGACAGCCATTTCTTCTAATCCTTATTCAGCATTGTATGTTTAAAACTGCAATTAGATAATCTCCCTGGAGATGTGATGCAATTGAGAGGGGTTGTTAAACTGAATTAGGTGACAACATGTCTCTACCCATTTGAGTGGGTCTTGATAAGTTTCCGAGTTCTATAACAGGAAACATTTTGGAGAATGAGAGATTCAGAGAGAGCAGAGCAGAACAACATAGCCACAAGAAGCAGAGTCCACCATCCAGCAACCTTTGGAGATGGAGAAAAAAAGTGCCTCCTGGGGAGCTTCATGAAACAGGAAGCCAGGAGAGAAAGCTAGCAGATGATACTGTGTTCACCATGTGCCCTTCCAGATGAGAGAGGAACCCTGACCATGTTTGCCAAGTGCCTCCCCAGATGAGAGAGAAACTCTGACTGTGTTCACAATGCGCCCTTCCACTTGAAAGAGAAATCCTGAACTTCATCAGCCTTCTTGAACCAAGGTATCTTTCTCTGGATGCCTTTGATTGGACATTTCTATACACTTGTTTTAATTGGGACATTTTCTCAGCCTTACAACTGTAAACTAGCAACTTATTAAATTCCCCTTCCTAAAAGCCATTTTGTTTCTGGTATATTGCATTCGGGCTGCTAGCAAACCTAGAACACCCACAGTTGCAGAAATTTAACAGAAATTCTAGAGGCAAGAGAGTAAGATGGGCTGAGTTAGATCTCAGCATATCCCTGGGTGACTGAGAATTAGCACACGTGGGAGATGCCTGATAGCCTGTGGTAAGTAAAAGGTGAGGCACTCTTGAAACTGACTGAACTTTGCGCTGCTCAACCTACATGCAAAACCAGAGTGTAGTCACTTACAGACCAAAGGTGTTTGAACACAAATACTCTGTCCCAAACCAACAGTTGACCACTAAGCTATGCAGACCCAGTGGCAGCCTCTGGGAGCCAGACTAAAAACTAAAAATCAGAATGAAATGATGAGCTGAGATATCAGTGCCACAGAGTATGGGGAAGACAGAATCAGGCAAGTCACTAAGCAAAAACATAAATATGTTTTATAGGAAGGAAAGGAAACTGTGTTCAAATAATTAAAAGGAAATCTGATGACAGTGACTTAAATGGGTAACTTCAGTACCTAAGAGCAACTATAGTAAACAAAAACAGTATCAACAATTCTCAGAATATATGTCAGATTCCAGAGTTGATTCAACATGCTATATAAAAATTCCAATGTTCAACCAACAATTATAAGATGCAAAGAAAGATGAACTCTGCCCCATACTCAGGAAAAAATTGTCAATAGAAACTGACTCAGATGGATTGAGATGTTGAATTTAGCAGATAATAACTTACTACAACCACTATAAATATGTTTTATAGAAGGAAAGGAAACGTGTTCAAAGAATTAAAAGAAAGTCTGACAACAGTGACTTAAATAGGTAACTTCAGTACCTAAGAGCAACTATAATAAAGAGCCAAATGTAAATTCTGGAGTTGAAAAGTACAATAAGCTAATGAATTCTCATTAGATGGGCTCAACATTGAATTTTAGATGGCAGAAGAAAGAATCAGTGGATTTACATTAATATAATGCATATAATCTGAAGAACAGAAAGGAAAAAGAATGAAGAAAAGTGAACAGAGCATCAGAGACCTGTGAGTCCATTTCAAATGTACCCATATTATGGGTAATGGGATCCCCATAAGTAGAAGAAGAGAGCAGGAGCAGAAAAAATACCTGAAGAAATAAAAATCCCAAAATGTGATGGTAAACATTAGCAAGCAAATCAAGGAAACTCAATGTACCTAAGCCAGTCACAGATCAGGAGTTTCACACCTGGAGGTTCACAGAAGATGAGAACGCCTTGAGGGCAGAGTGAAGACAACAGCTCATCACATTCAGAGGCCAGCATTGTGGCTGGTGGCTGCCACCCCTCAAAACCACATGGGCCAGAAAAAGCACATAGCCATCAGCCAAGCCTGTCATACTCAGGAAACTTTATCACCAAAATTAATATATGCAAATATTACTTCTTTTGAGAAGATGGGCCTTGATTCTTTCCTCTGGAGTGTGGCTGGTTTAGTGGCATTTCCTGTGAGGAGAGTATGCAAAGGAATAAAAGGGAACTGTGGAATAAAGGCTTCTGCAGACACCACCTGCACCAAGAAACCAAAGCACCCCAGGAAGATGCATGTGGACAGCATGGAGTCTGGACAAGGTGGATGGATTGGACTCCCACCTCAGTGGTGCTAGTCCCCCCAACTCACATCCTCAGTCCAGTCATGAAGAAGATATCAGGAAATCTTAAGCTGAGAGACATTGTACAAAAGAACTGATCAGAAACAATTATCATCAAGACTGCAAGAAAAGATGAGGATAGGCTTAGAAGTGGCCAGGTTGAAGGAGACTGGGGAGAAGTGAGAAGACTACACACCAAGGAATTCAGGAGACAGGGCAACTCAGTGCAATGTGGCATTCTGGACTGACAGCTTCAACCTGAAGAGGACATGAGTGGTGAAATCTGTCAAGAGCCCTGCTTAGTTCAGTTTATTATGACAACAGTAACACCATAATTGACAAAGATTCTAACATGAGGGACTCTGGGGGAAGGGAAATTTGACTCTGTATTATCTCAGCAAACTGAATTAGTTTTTCTGTAATCTTATTTCTAGTTAAAAGTTTTAAAAAATACATCAATTAAAGGGATTTCTAGATTTAAAAAACTGTATTTGATGCAAAATTTTCCCTGTGAGACACACATCTTTTTTGGTTAAAAAGGGTGACACCAAATGGTAACAACAGAACTAGAGGGGATAATATGCATGTGGGGTGATTTGGAGCCATGCACCCCAGAAACATGCATTCTTAAAGTTAATCCATTGATGTGGAAATGAACCCTTTGAAATAGGACCTTTGATGAGGATCCTTCAGATAAGATATGGCCCAGGATGGGTCTTTACCCTATTACTGAAGGCCTTATAGGGAAGGCCATGGAGAGAGAAAAAGTCACAGGAAGCAGCCAGTGGCTGAAGGTCAAGGAACCCAGAGAACAGGAGGCCTGGGGTGGCTGTCATGTGCCTTACCATGTGACAGAGGAACCCAGGACCCAGGATCCTTGGCAGCGGGCCCCAGAACACCAGTCTTCAGGAAGAAAGTGTTACCTTAATGATACCTTGATTTGGCCTTCTCCTAGCCTCAAAACTGAGCCAACAACCTCAAGCCAACCAATTACATGGTATTTGTTGCAGCAAAGAGGAAACTGAAATAGTGAGTGACTACAAAAATTGTGGTTGTATATCACTTAATTTCTTAAAATGTATAAAGTACCACTGCTCAAAATTGATTAATAATGGACTTGAATTTTGGGTAAGGAAAAAGTCAATACTGACATCTTTATTTTTCATTTTATGAATTTTTGTCTATCCCCACAGCAAACAGATGAGAGTGCCAGTTCATCTTATCATAGACAAGTTTGAAAGCTTACAGGAGCCCATTCATTTATTTGAAAAATAGCTAACTTCTTTTCTAACTCAATTTACTTAGGAAAATAAACATTGACTATGGGGAGTTTTAAATAATATAGCATAATGAATAGAAAGTAAAATTGTTTCAGTTAAGGTCAGTGATATTATACCATTCATTAACCCAATTTTCACTTGTTTGCCCAAACTACAGAAACTGTAGTCATTGTCCCCTTGCCCCTTTCCCCACCATTCTCTTTTGCTGCAGTGCCCTGGACCCACCCAAGCCCATCCTGGATCCACCTACCCCATTTGCTGAGCTGCTTTCCTTCTTCCTAGCCCATCATCCATGACATCTGCACCTCACTTAGATTGGAGGAGGGTCTTAAAGACCTAATTCTTAAAAGATTTTCAAAATGACCCATTCTCAGGGCTGGCTACACAGAGGACCCCAGGGCCAAGTGTGCAGTGGCCAGTGTCCCTGTCTCTCAGGATGGTGGACTTTGTCAGAATGGCTCACCACCATGCCAGTGCAGAGACCCATGCAGCAAGTACTTTGGGACCATAGACAGTAGTCGTGGTTTCATCCCTCTGACAGACTTCAGGGACTCTCTTTCTGGTGGTCAGTGTCAGCTGGTTTATTGGGAGTGTCTCTTTTGGTCTGTGTGCCTGTTATGGAATATCAAAAGAAATGCAGGCTGAGACATAACCAGCCAGGGAGATGTCAGACGGAGTGGGATCCCACTTTCAAAGGTACTTCCTTCCTGTTTTAAAGGGTTTTACTCATTTAAAGTCCACCCAGGATCTTGTAGGGGTTTTCTTTTGCACATGGCAAAGTTCCACAAATCAGTGGCTCTAAACAACACACATTTATCACCCCCAGTTCCCGAGGGTCAGTGGTCTGGGTGATCTTAGCAGGGCCCTCTTGGCAGGGTCTTACCAGGCAAAAATCATGCACTCCTCAGGGCTGCATCTCTTCCTGAAGCTGCTGGGGAGAGCTGCTTCTGAGCTCAGGCAAGGGCTGACAGAAGTCTCCTTCTTCCCTGCTTTCATGTGGGCACTCCATCTGGAGGCCAGAAAGTGGGTGTGCCCTCCAGGCTCTTGGCTGCCACCCCCAATCATCTCTCTGCATCTTGAGGTTATGGTGACTGCACTGGGCTGACTCACCTTAGAATTTTGGAGCACACAAAGCCCTGTTAGCCTGCAGCAGTTTAACTGCCAACTGCCTCTTTCCAACTGTCAGCCCTCTGCCTTCTGCCTTCCAGTCCACAGCCCCTTGAGTGACCCAGGTCCATGGTCCCTGACCTCTGTCATGACCTGTGTCCCCATTATGACCCCACTCATCCCTAAAAGTCTCCTCACTGCCAAATCCAGAACCTTGGCTGGCAGACTCTCACCCTGCCTGGGAGATACCCAGCACCATCCAACACCTCACCCAGGAAGCTCCTGGGCTGCCTCCTTCCCCAGACCCATTTCCTGACTCCAAGACACCTGAGGTCATGAAGTCGGGCACACCCCATGCTCTTGTCCTTTCATGATGTCCTGGGACCAAGACAAGCTGTCTATCCACCTGCCAAGGTGCTCTGCTGATGGTGCTGCAGGGTGGACACCCATGTCCTTTCTGTGTCCCACTGAAAGTGGACATGGGATGCTTAGGCTGCTGCAGGTTATACCTATACCTCATAAACTGAACTGCAGGTATCTGAAAATTTATGTGGGGCCACATAGCTGCACTCAGGGAGCACAGATTCAGGGTGCACCCCACATCATGTCCCCTCCTGGCACTCCTAAGGATGGGTTTTAAAGGAAAAGAATGTTAGACAAACTGTTTGTGGTTGTTGGATATTGGGGTGCTCCAAACAGCCTCAGGCTAGAGAGTTAGCTGAGTTCTTTATTTTGGGGTTTGTTTATGGATGGAGTATCCATGGGTTTTGAGGACACTGCATCCTGTGCCAGGGGCTCTGCATCCTGTGCCAGGCTGTGATCTCTACTGAGAACTGCTTAAGCACCACCTCCAGAATGACCCTGACTCCATTTCAAACCTTTTAGCTCTAGTAACTGTATTTTGTTTGATTTCTTTAAACATTTCCCCCTTTTGAGCAAAACCCTACTCTGAAAGTATCTTGGATCAACATTTGGTATTAATTCCTTGGTGCCAGGGAGGCTCATTCCTGGGAGTCATGTCCCACATAGGGGGAAGGTAGTGAGTTTACTTTTACAGTTTGGCTTACAAAGGGCTTGGGGGACCGCCCTTGAGGAACAGGATGGCTTTCAGAGAAGACTCTAAGGCATTACTTATAATTGGGCTTAGTTTCATCAGTACAGAAAATAAATTTCCTAAGTGCAAGCTTCCAGATTGAAGGCTTGGTGTGTTAGCTGGCTCAGGAGGTAGTGGTGGCTGTTCTGGAAATGAAAGACAATAGGAGACATTGTGGTGATGGTAACAGTAAGAAAAGGGATTAACAAGGATTGAGATATGCTGCAAGTCCAGTCTCCCCAGGATCAAAGATTTATCCAATTACATAGGTCTCAGGCTTCAGGGATCTCTTGTACATATAATTAGAGGCCTGTCAAATTCATATAACTAGAGACCTGCATAAGAGTCACCTTTTGAATGACCTTAACTCCATTTGAAATCACTTGGGCACAATCACTGTACCTTTTTGTGTTTCTTTTTACACCCAGTAGGGCTCCAACAGCCTCCCAGAGAATTCTGCTTTTGAGGGGCTGCATATAAAGGGGAAACTCCTACAATGGTGCTTGTGGGAACTTTGCATCAGTTATGAGCTCTCTCCCCAATGAAAAGCCTTCCACTGACATGTTTGCCCTTTCCCTCCTCCTGTCTTCCTAGTGGAGACAAGTCTAAGGAGGTTTTGTCCTCTTATCAGTACCTGAGTCTGTGTACAACCAACAGTATACACTCAGGGAGCTCCTTGACACTGCAGGTGAGTGGAGGACTGGCAAGGCCACACCTAGAGCACGGCTCCCAACTGCTTGTGTGACTGATGCCTTGGTAGGGACCCAAGGATGCTGCTCAGACTGGAACACTGGTAAGAGGTGATGGAGGAAAAGTAAAGCAAGAGATAGAGAGAATCTTCCCACTGTAGGACTGTGTGGGAGAGAGAAAGTGACAGGGCATATTGCAGGTGTGCTGAGTGGAGGTGGGTCACCAAGGCCTGAACAGAGTGTGGTGACAGTGGCAGAAGCTTTGAAATTCACTGAACATGAAGTGGTGGGTGGAAGGTCACAAGGCCAAGGTCACAAGTGCCTACAATGGTAGGGTTTAAGATCATGTGTCTGTGGATGCTGTCTATACCATTCCTTCAAATTTTCTGTTTGAATTATCCATAATGAAAGATGGGGGAAGAACTGAGTGTGGGAAACAAATAGGGAATGAAGATGGTGTGTGTGTATGTGTGCAAGTGTGTGCAAATCTGTGCACACGTCTGTCCCTGCATATGTACATAGCTGTGATTATGTGCACACACATTTCAGGAGTCTCTGAGGGTTAAACCTGCCCAGCACCATCCCCCAGCTCTGTCCTTTTGCAGGCTGGTCCCGTTTGCTTTCTTTCCTCCCGAGAGTCCTTAGAGTTTCTTCTGGTCACTGGTTTCCCTTCTTTTTTAAGTAGCAAATCAGGAAAGGGTGAACATAGCATATCATAAGTCTCCATTTTGATTTAGAAGACTCCTAGTAACATTTTTTGAGTCAGTTTTTCAAAACTTTCAAAGAAAACTTTGCCCATTTCCAGTGTACAGTTACTCCCCAAGCTGAAGGAGGCACATCCTGGCCCTAGGGCAGGTCTGAGTAAGAACTGGGTTCACTCCTGTCCACTGCAAGCTGCATGGGGCAACGATGCTATCAGCTGGCTGGTCAGGGCAGCATCAGGGCAGGGAACACAGAATCTGCCTTCCAGAAGTGGACATTAAATGGCTTGGGTCCCTCAGTGTCCAGAACCCACTACCTGCAAGCAGGCACTGCATAGGAGACACATTCTGTGAAGACCACTGGGTTGTTTCTGAGCCCTGCAACCCCCTGTGGTCATTCTGGGGATTCAGATGGGCCTCTTGGCTGCCTTGAGAACCTCTTACTCATTAGACCAAGACTGTGTGTCTCTGCTGTAAGCACATTCAGAACAAGCCACCATCCTAAACCAGTGTGGCCACATCACTGTGCCCACTTTATGCTCAGTGGTATGAAAACCAGAGAAGAAAGCTGCCCAGGCTGCACATGAATCCAGGAATGGGCCTGGCCTTTTGACTCCAGAAGGCCCTGTTGTTGCCATATTTTGCCCACTTTGGCTGAATAACCTATGCAGTATGTTTTCGCAGTGTTTCTTTCAACAGAGTGTGGTGGATCAAGAGGAAACAGGGTCTCTGGACAGCAAAGGTGGTAGACATGAAAGTCATGCCACAGGTAAGTCATTCCTGAATTTGGGCCATGCTGAGATCAATCCAGGTGTGATTCTCTAAAGATAAAAATATTTCCTAAAACAGGTAAGGGCTAGGACATTTGTCATTGACCAGTGTCTTGATGCTGGTGGTGAGCCTGAAATGCCCAACACCCCAGCCATCTCTGCAAGGGTGCACTGTGGGTGAGCATAAAAGGACAGAGCCAGGTGGACAGTGTGCATTGCAGATAGATGCTCATCTCAAAACTTAACCTTAAGTCTGTGCTGAGCATTGTTGTTGCAGGGCCTCCTGACCTAAGAACCCTATCAGGCAATCAACACCTGCAACTCAAGATACCTTTTGTGAAAGGCCTCCCACCTGCCTCTCTCAGCTGTCTGCTTAAACCCTTAAAAAGATCTGCACAATTCCAGGAGAAGTAACATGATTGCAGTGGGCATAAGCTCCCAGAACCAGTGAGGAACTTCACTCTCAGGCCAAAGGAAATAGCCACACACACATGTGCATGCACACACACACACACACACACACACACTCACACTCAGCAACCCATGTCTGTCATGGTAATTGAGTGAGGCTGACCACCTGGGAACCTGACCCATTCTCCCCTCCCCTGCTCCAGTTGAGGCAGATGATATGGGACAATGAGGCAGGGGGTCTCAGCTCCTCCCTCCACAGATCATGTCATCTGAAGGGAAAGCCATCTACTTCACCCCATCTACCCTACCTGTGCCTTTATTCTCACAGCCTTTAGAGAAGGCCCCCAGTAAAAACCAATTGGATGGGAAGAAGGGAGATGCACCATGCCCTGATGATATCTTCCCATATGGAAAGCCCTATAAGGGGGTCAAAAAGCAAGCATCTCACAATCTGTGGTTTCCTCCACCCTGGGCAGCTTCCAAGGCAGGTCAGAGCCACATGCCCCTGACAGGGTAAGGGTCTCCTCTCGGCAGGATGGAATGAACTCTTGAGAAGAACACTGTCATGGTCAGGGATGTGTGTCAACTTGGCCAAGTTGTGGTACCTGCTTGTCTGGCTGGGTAAGTGCTGGCCTGTCTGTTGCAATAAAGACATTTCATAGAATTAGATCATGATCACATCAGCTGCATCCACAGCTGATTCCATTTACAATCGGTCAAAAGGGATTGTCTTCTGCAATGAGTGATGATTAATCTAATCATGGGAAGCATTTTAAGGAGGATTCAGAAGAGACAGGCCCTATTCCTGTTTCAGCAGGTGAGCCGCTCCTGTGGAGTTCATCCAAACCCTCAATCAGAGTCATTGGCTTCACAGCCTGCCCTGCAGATTTTGGACTCTGTGTTTCCATTGTCATTGGAGACACTTTCATAAGTTTTATATTTGCAAGTGTTCCCTGTTAATTCTGTTTCTCTAGAGAATCCTAACTAATACATCTTGGTACCAGGAGTGGTTCTTAAGAAACAGAATCTTAAAAATGGGTTTTGATGAATAGTTTTCTACTCTGACTGGACTCAAAGTCACTAAGGATTCTGATTCCCATAATCAAAATGACATTCCCAATCCATGGAGTGAGTTGGCAAAAGAGATAGTCAAAATATCACCATTCAATTCTCCTAATCTTTACTTGTATGAAGCCAGGCTCTGGGGGATAATGTTTTTGACACCTTTACAGAGTTTTGTAGAAATAAGAGTCATAGAAGTGTTGGTTGGTTGTTGTTAGATACACTGGCTACATTAAGGAGTGAAAGGGATGGGCTTAAGGCTTTAAATGAGAAGCTTAAGCACCATCTGATAGATGTAGATATTTCTATAAGTATTCTGAAGGAAAATCTTATTTCCTGTAGCCATAGACTTGAGATCTCTAAAAATCAGACTCAGAATCTTATTGTTATAGCAGCAACTTTACAACATAAACTGAAATCTCAATCTTGTATGGTGTCTGCCATTAAAGTGAGGGCATTGATTGGAAAGGAGAGGGACCCTGAAAAATGAGATGGTGGCATATGGATTGATAATGATGTCAGGAATGAGGTTGAAACCCTAGATCATGCTGAGACTTCTCTAGAGAACCCTGCAATAGTTTGCCCTGAAGACATAACCACCCCACCTTCAACCTGCCTTGTGGAGTTGGCCACCCAACCTCCTCCTGAAGGGATTAGCCCTAGAGTGATTAATCCTGTTTCACCAGATGAAACTGAAAATGAAGGCCCTGAAGCAAATGGCTTGGAAGATATTTCTAATTCTTTTCTTGACCCACCCCCCCACCCCTCATTTCTTCCAGACTTCTTCCAGCCTAAAGTCCCAAAAGGCCCCTAAAGGTGAGGTACAAAGTATCACACGTGAGGAGGTACATTATACTCCGAAAGAACTGTGTGAGTTTTCCAATTTATGTCGACAGAATTCAGGAGAATATGTGTGGCAATGGATTTTAAGGGTGTGGGATAATGGTGGGAGGAATATAAGGCTGGATGAGGCTGAATTTATTGATATGGGCCCACTAAGCAGAGATTCTGCATTCAATGTTATAACTTGAGTGGTTAGAAAAGGTATTAACAGTTTGTTTAGATGTGTTTGGTTGAAACATGGATCAAAAGTGGCCAACATTACCTGATGTTGAAATGTCAGAACTGCCCTGGTATAATGTAGGTGAGGGGATCCAGAGGCTTAGAGAGATTGGAATGTTAGGATGGATTTTTCATGCCAAGCCTGCTCTTACACTACAGGAATGTCCAGAGGATGCACCTTTTACCAGAGCAGTGAGAATTAAATTTGTTATACTTGCACCATCATCTCTAAAGAGCTCTGTGGTTGCATTTCTCTATAGGTCAGATATTACTGTAGGAACTCTGTCACTGAACTGGAATCCTTAAACACAATGGGGATGACAGGATCCCAAGTTGGCAGAAACCACGTGGCAGCACCTAATTTCCCAAGACAGGGTAGATATGGCTATTATAATAGACAGCAAACTCAAAGCAGGCTTCAAAATTATATGACAGAGATTTGTAGCATTGGCTAGTAAATCATGGGGTACCGAGAAATGCAATAGAAGGGCAGTCTACTAAATTCTTGTTTGAGCTGTATAAACAAAAGAGTTATAGGTCAGGTGAACAGAATTCTAACTTGAATTACAAAAACACAGACTTATGGCCCCTTAATCAATTTCCAGACTTGAAACAGTTTGCAGACCCAGAGCCCCTTTAATGAAGGGGAGGTCAGGTCCCTTTGGAGGAGAACCCTGTTACACTGCCACAAATTTATACTGTTAATTTTCCTCCAAGCCTTTCCCAAGGAAACCTACAGCCTTTTACAAGGGTAACTGTGCATTGGGGAAAAGGAAACGATCAGATATTTCAGAGATTATTAGACACTGGTTCAGGAGGGACATTAATTCCAGGGAACCCAACATTTCACTCTGGACTACCAGTCAGAGTGAGGCCTTATGGAGGCCAGGAGATCAATGGAGTTTTAGCTCAGGTCCATCTCCCAGTGGGTCCAGTGGGCCCCAGGACCCAGCCTGCAGTTATGTCCCCAGTTCCAGAATGTATAATTGGTATAGACATACTGTGCAACTGGCAGAATCCCCACATTGGCTCTCTAACTCGTGCAGTGAGGGCTATTATGTTGGGAAAGGCCAAGTGGAAGACACTAGAACTGCCCTTATGGAGCAAAATAGTAAATCAGAAGCAATGCTGGATTCCTGGAGAGATTGCAGAGATTATTGCCACTCTTAAGGATTTGAAGGATGCAGGGATGGTGATTCCCACCACATCCTCATTCAACTCCCCTATTTGGCCTGTGCAGAAAAAAAATTGGTCTTGGAGGATGAAAATGGATTATTGTAAGCTCAACCAGGTGGTAACTCCAATTGCAGCTGCTGTTCCAGATGTAGTATCATGGTCTGAGCAAATCAATACATCTCCTGGTACCTGGTATGCAGCTATTGATCTGATGAATGTTTTTTTCTCAATATCTATTAGTAAGGAACACCAGAAACACTTTGCTTTCAGCTGGCAAAGTCAGCAATATACATTCACTGTCCTACCTCAGGGGCATATCAACTCTCCAGCCCTATGTCATAATCTTGTCTGCAGAGACCTTGATCACTTCTGCCTCTCAGAAGACATCACACTGGTCCATCATATTGATGATATCATGTTGATTGGACCTAGTGAGCAAGAAGTAGCAACTATTCTAGATTCACTGGTAAGGCATTTTCATGGCAGAGGATGGGAGATAAATCCAACAAAAATGATGGGACCTTCCACCTCAGTGAAATTTCTAGGTGTCCTGTGGTGTGGGGCATGTCGAGATATCCATTCTAAGGTGAAGAATAAGTTGTTGCATCTGGACCCTCCTATGACCAAAAAAGAGGCACAATGCCTAGTTGGTCTCTTTGGATTTTGGAGACAACATATTCCTCATTTGAGTGTTCTACTCCAGCCCATTTATCGAGTGACAAGAAAAACTGCTAATTTTAAGTGGGGACCTGAACAACAGGAGGCTCTGTGACAGGTTCAGGGTGCTGTACAAGCTGCTCTGCCACTTGGGCCATATGATCCAGCAGATCCAATGGTGCTGGAAGTGTCAGTGGCAAATAGAGATGCTATCTGGAGCCTTTGGCAGGCCCCTATAGGAGAATCACAATGCAGATCCTTGGGATTTTGGAGCAAAGCCTTATCAACTGTTGCAAATAATTACTCTCCTTTTGAGAAACAGCTTTTGGCCTACTACTGGGCCTTAGTAGAGACTGAATGCTTAACCATGGGACACCTAGTTACCATGAGACCTGAGTTACCTATCATGAGCTGGGTGTTGTCTGACCCACTAAGCCATAAAGTTGGGCATGCAAAGCAGCACTCTATTGTAAAATGGAAATGGTATATACAAAATAGGGCCAGAGCAGGTCCCAAAGGCACAAGTAAGCTACATGAGGAAGTGGCCCAAATGCCCATTGTTTCCACTTCTGCCACATTACTTTCACTTTCCCAGACCAGAGCTATGGCCTCTTGGGGAGTTCCTTACAATGAATTGACTGAGGAAGAGAAAACTTGGGCCTGGTTTACAGATGGTTCAGCATGATATGCAGGTACCACCTGAAAATGGACAGCTGCAGCATTACAACCCTTTTCTGGGGTGTCCTTGAAGGACAGTAGTGAGGGGAAATCCTTCCAGTGGGCAGAACTTCGAGCAGTGCACTTGGTTGTTCATTTTGCTTGGAAGGAAAACTGGCCAGAGGTGTGTTTGTATACTGACTCACAGGATGGTACTATTGGTTTAGCTGGATGGTCAGGGACTTGGAAAGACCATAATTGGAAAATTGGTGACAAAAAGGTCTGGGGAAGAAGTATGTGGATAGACCTTTCTGAGTGGGCTAAAAACATGAAGATATTTGTGTTCCATGTGAATGCACAGCAGAGGGTGACTTCAGCAGAGGAAGATTTTAAAAATCAAGTGGATAAGATGACCCATTTTGTGGATACCAGTCAATCTCTTTCCCCAGCAACTCCTGTCATTGCCCAATGGGCTCATGAACAAAGTGGTCATGGTGGTAGGGATGGAGGTTATGCATGGGCTCAACAACATAGGCTTCCACTCACCAAGGCTTGCCTGGCTACAGCCACGGCTGAGTGTCCAACATGCCAGCAACAGAAGCCCACACTCAGCTCCCGATATGGCACCATTCCCTGAGGTAATCAGTCAGCTACACGGTGACAGGTTGATTACATTGGATCACTCCCTTCATGGGGGAGGCAGCGATTTATTCTAACTGGAATAGACACATACTCTGGATATGGGTTTGCTTTCCCTGCACACAATTCTTCTGCCAAAACTACCATCCGTGGGCTTACAGAATGCCTTATCCATCGTCATGGAATTCCACATTGCATTGCTTCTGATCAAGGAACTCACTTCACAGCAAATGAAATGTGGGAATGGGCACATGCACACAGAAATCTCTGCTCTTGCCATGTTCCCCATCATCCGGAAGCAGCTGGATTGATATAATAGTGGAATGGCCTTTTGAAAACTCAATTACGGTACCAATTAGGTAGCAGTACCTTGAAAGGCTGTGGTAATGTTCTCCAGGAAGCTGTATATGCTCTGAATCAGAGTCTTTCATATGGTGCTATTTCTCCCATAGCCAGGATTCATGGGTCCAGTTACCAAGGGGTGGAAATGGGAGTGGTACCACCCCCTATTACCCCTAGTGGCCCACTAGGAAAATTTTTGCTTCCTATCCCTGCAACCCTGAGTTCTACTGGTCTACAGGTTTTAGTTCCAAAATGAGGAGTACTTCCTTCAGGAGAAGCAACAATTATTCCACTGAACTGGAAGTTAAGAGGGCCACCTGGTGCAGTTTGGGGTATTTATGCCACTGGATCAACAAGCCAAGAAGGGGATTACATTGCTGTCTGGGGTGATTGACCTTGATTATCAGGGAGAATTAGGACTGAAACTACATAATGGGGGTAAAGAAGAGTTTTCTTAGAATATAGGAGATCACCTAGAGCATCTTTTAGTACTACCATACCCTGTGTTTAAACTCAATGGAAAACTACAACAGTGCAATCCAGGCAGGAATGAAGGGGTAGGTCTCCCCACCAGGCAAAGAACCATGGCCAGCTGAAGTGCTTGCTGAGGGTAAAGGAAACATGGAATGGGTAGTGGAAGAAGGTATTGATAAATATGAACTATGACCACATGGTGAGTTACAGAAATGAGGACTGTGATGCTGTTTGGTTCCTGTTATACTATTTAAGTTGTAAGATATCAAGTTTAAGAATGAATGTTGCCCAAGGATCGCACCCTATTCTGGAGAGATTTAATGTGTTTCCAGTTATATGCAGGACAGTTGAGTATTGTTAGATAAAAGAAAAAAATGCATGTTTTATTGCTTTATTTGGAAATTGGGTATGGGTTAAGGTGATATATTTAGCTTCCAAGTTGACAAGGGTGGACTGTCATGGTCAGGGACATGTGCCAACTTGGCCAAATTGTGGTACCTGTTTGTCTGGCTGGGCAAGTGTTGGCCTGTCTGTTGCAATGAGGACATTTCATAGAATTGGATCATGATCACGTCAGCTGCATCCACAGCTGATTCCATTTGTAATCAGCCAAAGGGGAGTGTCTTCTGCAATGAGTGATGCTTAATGTAATCATGGGAAGCCTTTTAAGGAGGATTCAGAAAAGACAGGCCCTATTCCTGCTTCAGCTGGTGATCCTCTCCTGTGGAGTTCATCCAGACCCTCCATTGGAGTCGTCGGCTTCACAGCCTGCCCTATGGATTTTGGACTCTGCATTCCTGCAGTCACATGAAACACTTTTATAAATTTTATATTTGCAAGTGCTCCCTGTTGATTCTTTCTTTAGAGAACCCTAACTAATACAACCACCCACCTAAGATAAGACTGCAGTCCTAGAGCCTCATGGAAATGCTTTGCAAGCTGAAGTGAAGGTTGCCCCAGGAAGAGAAAACCCATGAAAATGGTTCTCTGAGAAATTTTTTTGTGTTTGAGAAGTAATTTGGGACCTCAGAGAAGCAGGAACAAAACCTTCAGTGGACCCCATGTGGAGATGAGACAACACATCAGCCAGGGGTGCAAGGGAGATGTGGTGGCTGCAGGCGGACTGGGAAACACAGAATCCAATGGGGCAGAATCAAAATCCCAAGAGGACAGAGAATGGGAGGTGGATGCTGTGAAAATTGCCCTAGTGGCTTGGAAGACAACTGTGAGAAGCCACAATTCAAGCTCTCATAGAACTTCTACAAAACAGTGCCTGAAGCTCCCACATTTTCTCCAGCCCCTTTCTCTGTGCGGAGATGAAGTGTGGAGCTGGACACTTGGCTGAGCCATCCACCAGCCTCCCACATGCAACCACCAGTCCTGGTCATCACTGGAGCTTGGATGTGCTGCTGAGAGCCATGGTGGCAGCTTACCATGGGACCAAAGGCCTGGTCCCAGCGGAGAGTTTGATTCATGACAAACATAAAATTCAGTGTCTTCTATGGAAGCTCAGACTCAGCTGACCTCACCCTGCCTGCCCAGGTTACAGGTGGTTTCAGGTAGCAGTCTTCTTCCATTGTTTGCATGTCATGACCTTTCAAGAGTGCTTTTGAAAAGGCTCAGTCTCTTATTTAAATGTGTTTAATACTTAGTTTTTAAACAACTACTGGTTTCAGTGATAATAACTTAGAATTGTGCATCACTTTCAATTGTCAAGAGCATGTCATGATTATATAAAATTATTTAATCTTTGCAACATGCCCCAGTAAGGGAGTCAACAACTACTATAGATTAAGAGATGAAGGTTCAGAAAGATTGCTCCTTTGTTCTTTCATTTTTACATAATTCCAGAAAGGATTTAAGGTGGATTGTAAGGATCATAAAGCACAAACAGATTGGTGTAAATAAAAAAGAAAGAGGAAAAGAAAATTAACAGATTCAGTAAAATGCAACCAAAAGCTTGCAGGCTCTTTAAATAAATGTGCCAGGATGACTACCAGAATCAACCATCACTCTGAAAACAAGTGAGCATCATGGGTGACTGCATATGTGTGCATGTGCACATGCAGGTACAAGCATTCCTACAAGTGTCCATGAAGCTAGCAAAAAAGTAAGGACTCCTTGGGCTGGAGACTGAATCAAAGAGGAGGCCCACAGAGAAACTAAGCAGGCTCTCATCTGGCCTGTGCCCTGATGACATTTGTCAAACCTGGCAAAGATGTTCTTGTGTTTTCTTGGCTTCACATATAGAAGGAGAAGATCAAACTCAGAGTACAGACAAAATGGGGGTCTGTAAGTGGTATTCCCCATCATTTTGGGATGTCCAAGGGACAGTGCCTTGATTGTAATGGCAAACTACAAGAAACTCACTTCTTCTCCACCTGGGGGTTCAAGAACCATCAGCTGTCTCAAATCTTGGAGCTGAGAGGAAGAGAGAAAAAACACTCTTGAGTATTGGGAACAGCAGATTGCCTTAACTAATGAAGAAGCTAGGTCTTAAAGGATGATTATAATGACTGAATTATAACATAGATATTTCATTTTTACTATTAGAGTATTAGAATAGACAGAAATATGTGAAATCTCTGAACTGTAATCCAGCTCCCTTGATCTCTGGTAATAATTGCATAGTCTTTATCTTGTCCCCTTAGGATTGTAAAATCCTTGTGAATAATCTTTTCTTGTACCCATTTGATCAAGTTTTTTTTTTTACTTTAGAGTCTTTTGATCACTGATGACATCCCCTAATATTTATTAATGAAGGGCCCTGGGTCATCCTTGAACTAACACACCTGAAGTTCAATGCTATCTTGATATAGCTGGATCTAACTAGAATGGACCCACCTAACAAATATGCAGTAGCTTGTACTTTAAACTACACCTTAACATAATTATAACACTAAAACTCACATCTGCCATCATTTGAGGGACACAATTTTATTATACACATTCTATGACTAAACATGTAATCAATCTGTATATGCTCAATAGTTAGAACACCTCCAATTACAGCATTCGGGGCCACTGTACTCATTATGCTAAAGGGTGCCCATCTTTTTTTACTAAATTTTTTATTGTATAATATATCATATATACAAAGTGAAGAAAAAAGCAGTAGTTTTCAAAGCACTCTTCAATAAATAGTTATGACAGATCGCGAGTTTTTCATGGGCTACCATATGATTTTCTAAGATGTTTTCTTCTAACTGCTCCAGAATACAGGAGGCTAGAAGACAAATGTTTTTATCATTGCAATCGACTTTTTAATTTTTTTTGTGAAAAATAACATATGTACAATAAGCAGATTTCAAAGCACAGCATCACAATTAAGTGTAGAACATATTTCAGAGTTTGGCATGGGTTACAATTCCACAATTTTGTGTTTTTACTTCTACCTATTCTAAGATACAGGAGACTGAAAGAGATATCAATTTAATGATTCAGTGATCATATTCATTTGTTAAATCCTATCTTCTCTGTATAACTCCATCACCTTTGATCTTTCTATCCCTCCCTTTAGGGGTGTTTAGGCTATGGCCATTCTAACTTTTTCATGTTGGAAAGTTCTGTCACTAATATGGGGTAGGAGATGGACTATCTGAGGTTCTGGAAAGACTGGGCCCTCTAAGTTTCAGGAGTTATCTGATCCAGGGAATCATCTAGAGGTTTTAGGTTTCTAGAAAGTTACTTTAGTTAATGGAACACTTGTAGAATCTTATATATTGCCCTAGGTGTTCTTTAGGACTGGCTGGAATGGTCCTGGTTGGGGTTTAACAAGTTATGATAGGTAGCAATACATAACTGAAGCTTGTGTGAGAGTAACATCCAGAGTAGCATCTCAATTCTTAACTCTATTTACCACAGATACATTACTAGTTACACTTCTTTCCCTCCATTTGGTCAGGATGGAATTGTTGATCCCTTGGTGCCAGGGCTGAGCTCATCCCTGGGAGTCATCTTCAATGTCACCAGGAAGACTTTCAACTCTGGATGTAATGTTCCACATAGGTAGGAAGGCAATGATATCACTTGCAGAGTTAGGCTTAGAGAGAGTGAGGCCACATCTGAGCAACTAAAGAGGTCCTCCAGAAGTGACTCTTAAGCTTACCTATAGGTAGGCTAAGCTTCTCTGCTACCTACATAAGCTTCACAAGAGTAAGCCTCAAGATCAAAGTCCTGGTCTATAGATTTGTGTGTCCCTAAAATTTGGCACAATATCCAGGGATTCCCTGATGGTAAAATTTAGTAGTTCCATATTTTTTCTCCCATCCCTCAAGGGACTTTGCCAATACATTTTTATTATCTGCTTAATGTACTCTAGGATGTATCCAGGCATTTCATTAAGCTATGCAGGATTAAATGCCTCTTCCTTATTCAGGGATCCCTGTTTTTCAACTGTTCAAATGAGCTACAGATAGGTTGAGTTAGATTATGTGATGCACAAAATTTAGGTTCAATACCAAATAAAACTTTCTTCCTTTGGTCTCAAAGAGTATGTGTGATTCTAAAATATAGACAATGTGTTCTTTACCCCTGTGTTCTGAATTACTTTAACCCCAACCTGATCATCTTTGTTCTTATTTCTAAATATCAAGATATATATATATATATATATATACATGAGACTCTCAAAATCCAAAAATAATAATTACCACACCAGACTAAATGTGTATGCTATAAAAGCTTACCTTCTAGGCCCCTGTTTTCTTATAAGCATTTTCTAAAGAAGACCATACCATAATTGTTCTTCCATTTCTGACTTATTTTTACTCACCAAATGTACCACGTGTTTATTTATGTCATTCCATGCCTCATGACATCATTCCTTTTTGTAGAAGCAAAACATTTGATCATATGTATACACCACCATTTGCCAATATAATTCTCAGTCAGTACATCCTTCAGCCACCTGCATTCACCACGCATCACGTATAGTGCCCAAAGTTCAGTCCATCAACACTCTCAATTTTAAATAACTTCATTGTTCCCAAGAGAAAGTCAATCAATATACACACCATCATCAAATAGGAAATCTATACCTCCTCTTAACTCTTGTCCCTCCCCCACCATTTACCTCTGTTGTTGCTGTGGTAGTGCTGATGTTTTCCTTTAAAACATAACCCATAGTATGCAATAGTAGTTTCCCCCTGTACCCTGGAAATAAGCACTCTTTTTGCATGAATCACACCTTTGAGGTAGTTCTTGCAAGAATGATTTATATTTCTAGTGTTAATCAGTGGGACACATAGGTCCATACAACCCCTTTCAATCTTGTTCACCTTCAATATGGTAATAATACTTATAGATGCATTAGAGAGCTGCCTTCACTTCTACCTACTCTCTTACATTGGAGTTCAACCTCATTAGCTAACCATTCACCCATCTCTAGCTTCTGTGTAATTCTAAATCTCCTATATTCTGCATCATAAGCCTCTGATTTTACCTTTACCATGGCCATAAAAGTGGAATCATAAATTATCTATTCTTTTATGTCTGACATTTCACTCAGCATTATGTCCTCAAGGCTCATCCATCATGTCATGTGCTTCAGGATAATATTTCATCTTACTGCTGCATGATATTCCATCATATATATATATACCACATTTTGTTAATCCACTCATCCGTTGATGGGCATTTGTTCTGCTTTCATCTGTAGGAGAAAGGGTAAAAACAAGACCTGCAGAATTTGTTGGGAGCAGCTGAGGTCAGGGTGGTGGTGGCAGTAAACTGTGGAGATTATTATCTGCTTTATGTAGAACAGTGTGGGAGGAAGAGAATGTTTGTTTACCCCAAATGGTTAAGTTAAGTATGAAGGAAGAGAGCACTGAAAGATAAGCACTCTGTTCCCTCAGGAAAGGCATGCATGTCTTTTGTCACCCTGCAGTAGACAGGGAGGATCTGGTTTAGAATAAAGTTGCCTGTTGTCTGTTATGGCTGATCTTCAGACCTCCTGATCCTGACTGTTTCTTTCTCATCATTCCTTAATATCCTTCACACTCTGGTCCCGTGGAAGCAACATTCATCTTTAGGTGATTGTGAATAGTGCTGCTATGAACATCAGTGCACAAATGTCTGTTTGTGTCATTGCTTTCAGCTCTTCTGGGTATATATCAAGTACTGCTATTGCTGGGTCATAGGGAAACTTGATATTTAGTTTCCTAAAGAACCACCAAACTGTCTTCCATAGTGAATGCATGATCATACATTCTCACCAGCAGTGCATGTGTTCCAATTTCTCCACATTCTCTCCAACCCTTATAGTTTCCTGTTTGCTTAATAGCAGTCATTCTTACAGTTGTGAGGTGGTATCTCATTGTAGTCTTGAAATGCATTTCCCTTATACATGCCCATCTATTGATACTAAAAAATTTTTTAAGAATTATTACAGATTGAGGAGGACAGATTTTTGGGTGCATAGGCCATCTGACTTCCAGCCTCATGCCCAGCAATAAACTCTTTCTCTCTTTTGAAACCTTGTTGTCCCAGACATTGGTCATTTGAGGCATTGGGCAGAGAATCCACCACCTTTGATTGGTATCACAACTGGGATAGGAGGGTGTATTAGTTAAAGTTCTGTAGAGAAATAGAATCAACAGGGAACCCTAGCAAATATAAAATTTATGAAAGTGTCTCACGTGACCGCGGGAATGTAGAGTCCAAAATCTGCAAAACAGGCTGTGAAGCCGATGACTCTGATGGAGGGTCTGGATGAACTCCACAGGAGAGGCTTACCAGCTGAAGCAGGAATGGAACCTGTCTCTTCTGAATCCTCCTTAAAAGGCTTCCCATAATTAGATTAAGCATCACTCATTGTAGAAGACACTCCCCTTTGGCTGATTACAAATGAAATCAGCTGTGGATGCAGCTGATGTGATCATGATCTAATTTTATGAAATGTTCTCATTGCAACAGACAGGCCAGCACTTGTCCATCCAGACAAACAGGCACCACGACTTGGCCAAGTTGACACAAGCCTCTAACCATGACAGTACACCCCTTGTCAACTTGGCAGCTATATATATCACCTTAAACCATACCTAATTTCCAAATGAAAACAATAAAACACATGTTTTTTCTTTTACCTGACAATACTCAACTGTCCTGCAAATAATGGAAACATTAAATCTCTCCAGAATAGGGTGCAAATCCTAGGGCAACATTCATTCTTAAACTTGATATCTTACAACTGAAATAGTATAACATAAGCAAAACAGCATTACAGTCCTCGTTTCTGTAACTGATCATGTGGTCAAAGTTCATATTTATCACTACCTTCTTCCACTAACCATTCCATGTTCCCTTTGCCCTCAGCAAGCACTTCAGCTGGCCATGGTTCTTTGCCTGGGGGGGAGACCCCTACCTTCATTCCTGAAGGTTCAGACCCATTGGTAGTCCAGCCTGGATTGTGTTGTTGCAGTTTTCCATTGATTTTAATCACAGTGCATGGTAGTACTAAAAGACACCCTAGGAGATCTTCTATATTCCAAAAACCTCTTCTTCACCTCCATTATGTAGTTGAGTTCTACTACCTCCTGATAGTCAGGATCAATCACACAAGACAATAATGTAATCCCCTTCTTGACTTGTTGATCCAGTGGCATAAGTAACCCAAACTGACCAGGTGGTAGTATTAACTTTCAGTTCAGTGGAATCATTGTTGTTTCTCCTGGAGGAAGCATTCCCTATTTTGAAACTAAAACCTGTAGACCAGCAGAGCTCAGGTTGCAGGGGCAGGAAGCAAAAATTTTCCTAGTGGGTCACTAGGGGTAATAGTGAGTGGTACCACTCCCACTTCCACTCCTTGGTTCCTGGATCCATGGATCCTGGCTATGGGAAAAACAGCACCATATGGAAGACTCTGATTCAGAGCATATACAGCTTCCTGGAGGACATTACCACAGACTTTCAAGATATTGCCACCTAGTTGGCACCATAATTGAGTTTTCAAAAGGCCATTCCACCATTCTCTTAATCCAGCTGCTTCTGGATGATGGGGAACATAGTAAGACCAGAGAATTCCATGAGAATGTGCCTATTCCCACACTTCATTTGCTGTGAAGTGTGTTCCTTGATCCAGAGCAATGCTATGTGGAATACTATGATGATGGATAAGGCATTCTGTAAGACCACAGATGATAGTTTTGGCAGAAGCATTGTATGCAGGGAAAGCAAAACCATATCCAGAGTATGTGTCTATTCCAGTTAGAACAAACCGTTGCCCCTTCCATGAAGGGAGAGGTCCAATGTAATCAACCTGTCACCATGTAGCTGACTGGTCACCTCGGGGAATGGTGCCATATCAGGGACTGAGTGTGGGTCTCTGCTGCTGACAGATTGGGCACACAGCAGGGGCTGTAGCCAGGTCAGCCTTGGTGAATGGAATTCCATGTTGCTGAGCCCATGCATAACCTCCATCCCTGCCACCATGACCACTTTGTTCATGAGCCCATTGGGCAATGACAGGAGTTGCCGGGGAAAGAGGCTGACTGGTATCCACAGAATGGGTCATCTTATCCACTTGATTATTAAAATCTTCCTCTGCTGAAGTCACCCTCTGCTGTGCATTCACATGGAACACAAATATCTTCATGTTTTTAGCCCACTCAGAAATGTCTATCCACATACTTCTTCCCCAGACCTCTTTGTCACCAATTTTCCAATTATGGTCTTCCCAAGTCCCTGACCATGCAGCCAAACCATTACCAACAGCCTGTGAGTCAGTATACAAACACACCTCTGGTCAGTTTTCCTTCTAAGTGAAATGAACAGCCAGGTGCTCTGCTCAAATTTCTGCCCACTGAGAGGATTTTCCCTCACCACTCTCCTTCAAGGACACCCCAGAAAGGGGTTGTAATGCTGCAGCTGTCCACTTTTGGGTGGTACCTGCATATTGTGCTGAAACCAGGCCTGAGTTTTCCTCAGTCAATTCACTGTAAGGCACTCCCCAAGAGGCCATAGCTCTGGTCTGGGAATGAGAAAGTAATGTGCTGGGCGTGGAGACCATGGGCATTTGTGCCACTTCTTCATGTAACTTACTTGTGCCTTAAGGACCTGCTCTGGCTCTGTCTCATATATACAATTTCCATTTTATGATAGAGTGCTGCTGTGCATGCCAAACTCTATGGCTTGGTGGGTCAGACAACACCCAGCTCATGATAGGCAACTCAGGTCTCATGGTAATTTGCTGGCCCATGGTTAAGCGTTCAGTCTCTACTAAGGCCCAGTAGCAGGCCAAAAGCTATTTCTCAAAAGGAGAGTAGTTATCTGCAACAGATGGTTAGGCTTTACTCCAAAATCCAAGGGTCTGCATTGCGATTGTCCTATAGGAGCCTGCCAAAGGCTCCAGATAGCATCTCTATTTGCCACTGACACTTCCAACACCACTGGATTTGCTGGATCATATGGCCTAAGTGGCAGAGTAGCTTGAACAGCAGCCTGGACCTGTCACAGAGCCTCCTCTTGTTCAGGACCCCACTCATAATTACCAGCTTTTCTGGTCACTCAATAAATGGAGCATACCCAAGTTAGGAATACGTTGTTGCCAATATCCAAAAAGACCAACTAGATGTTGTGCCTCCTTTTTGGTCATAGGAGGAACCAGATGCAGCAACATATCCTTCACCTTAGAAGGGATATCTCAACATGTCCTACACTACTGGACACCTAGAAATTTCACTGAGGCGGAAGGCCCCTGTATTTTTGGTGGATTTGTCTCCCATCTTCTGACATACAAATGCCTTACCAGTAAATCTACAGTAGTTGCTACTTCTTGCTCAGTAGGTCCAATCAACATAATATTATCAATCAATATAATGGACTAGTTTGATGTCTTGTGGGAAGCAGAAATGATCAAGGTCTCTGCTGACAAGATTATGACATAGGGATGGAGAGTTGATATACCCCTGAGGAAGGACAGTGAAAGTATATTGCTGACCTTGCCAGCTGAAAGCAAACTGTTTCTTCTGGTCCTTATGAATAGCTATTGAGAAAAAAGCATTTGCCAGATCAATAGCTGCATACCAGGTAACAGGAGATGTATTGATTTGCTCAAGCAATGATTCCACATCTGGAACAGCAGCTGCAATTGGAGTTACCACCTGGTTGAGCTTACAATAATCCACTGTGATCCTCCAAGACCCATCTGTTTTCTGCACAGGCCAAATAGGAAAGTTGAATGGGCATATGGTGGGAATCATCACCCCTGCATCCTTCAAGTCCTTAGGAGTGTCAGTAATCTCTGCAATCTCTCCAGGAATCCGGCATTGCTTCTGATTTACTATTTTGCTTGGCAGGGGCAATTTTAGTGGCTTCCATTTGGCCTTCCCCACCATAATAGCCGACACTGCATGAGTCAGAGAGCCAATGTGGGGATTCTGCCAGTTGCTCAGTATGTCTATACCAATTATGCATTCTGGAACTGGGGAATTAACTACAGGATGGGTCTGGGGGCCCACTGGACCCACTGTGAGATGAACCTGAGCTAAAACTCCATCAATCACCTGGCCTCCATAAACCCCCACTCTGACTGGTGGTCCAGAGTGATGCGCTGGGTCCCCTGGAGTTAATGTCACTTCTGAACCAGTATCTAATAATCCCCCAAATATCTGATCATTTCCTTTTCCCCAATCCACAGTTACCCTGGTTAAAGGCCATTGGCCTCCTTGGGGAAGGCTTGGAGTAAGACTAACAGTATAATTCTGTGGCAGTGTAACAGGATTCTCCCCCAAAGGGACCTGGCTTCCCCTTCATTCAAGGGGCTCTGGGTCTGTAAACTTGTTTCAAGTCTGGAAATCGATTAAGGGGCTGTGATTGTGTTTTTGTAATTCAGGTTAGACTTCTGTTCACTTGACCTAGAACTCTTTTGTTTTTACAGCTCAAACAAGAATTTAGTGGACTGCCCTATTGTATTTCTAGGTACCCCATGATTTACTAGCCAATGCCACAAATCTATGTATGCCATATAATTTTGATGCCTGCTTTGAGTTTGCTGTCTATTATAATAGCCACATCTACCCTGTCTTTGGTGATTAAGTGCTGCCATGTGACTTCTGCCAACTTGGGATCCTGTCATCCCCATTGTGTTTCAGGATTACAGCTCAGTGACAGCAGTTCCTACAGTAATATCTGACCTACAGAGAAGTGCAACCACAGAGCTCTTTAGCGATTATGGTGTTAGTTTCACAAATTTATTTCTCACTGTTCTGGTAAAAGGTGCAACCTCTGGACATTCCTGGAATGTACGAGCAGGCTTGGCATGAAAAATCCACTCTAACATTCTAATCTCTCTAAACCTCTGGATCCCCTCATTTACATTATACCATGGCAGTTCTGGCATTTCAACCTTAGGTAATGTTGGCCACCTTTTGATCCATGTTTCAACCAACCACCCAAACAAACTGTTAATACCTTTTCTTACCACGTGAGCTATAACATTGAATGCAGAATCTCTGCTTAGTGGGCCCATATCAACAAATTCAGCCTGATCCAGCCTTATATTCCTCCCACCATTATCCCACACCCTTAAGATCCATTACCACACATATTCCCCTGATTTCTGTCTATATAAATTGGAAAACTCATACAGTTATTTTGGAGTATAACCTACCTCCTCATGTGTGATACTTTGTACCTCACCTTTAGGGGCCTGTTGGGACTTTAGTCTAGTTATAGGTCTGGAAGAAATGAGGGGTAGTGGGGGTGGGTCATGAAAAGAATTAGAAATATCTTCTAAGTCATTTGCTTCAGAGCCTTCATTTGCAGTTTTTCTGGTGAGACATGATTAATCTCTCTAGGGCTAATCCCTTCAGAAGGATGTTGGGTGGCCAACTCCTCAAGGCAGGCTGGAGGTGAGGCAGTTATTTCCTCAGGACAAACTATTACAGAGTTATCTAGAGAAGACTCAGCATGATCTAGGGTTTCAACCTTACCCCCAACATCATTATCAATCCATATGTCACCATCCCATTTTTCAGGCTCCCACCCCTTTCCAATCAATGCCCTCACTTTAACAGCAGACACCATGCAAAATTGAGATTTCAGTTTATGTTGTAAAGTTACTGCTCTAACAATAAGATTCTGAGTCTGACTTGCAGAGATCTCAAGTCTATGGCTACAGGAAATAAAATTTTCCTTCTGGATACTCATAGAAATGTCTACATCTTTCAGACAGTGCTTAAGCTTTGTGTTTGAAGTCTTAAGCCCATCCCTTTCACCCCTTAATGTAGCCAGTATATCTAACAACAACCAACCAACATCTGTATACTTCTTATTTCTACAAAACTCTATAAAGGTGCCAAAAATTATCCCCCAGAATCTGTGTTTGTACAAGCGAAGCATTAGGAGAATTGAATGATATTTTGACTATCTCTTTTGTCAGCTCACTCCATGGATTGGGAGTATCATTCTGATTATGGGGCTCAGAGTCCTTAGTGTCTCTGAGTCCAGTCAGAGTAGAAAACCACTCATAAAAACCCATTTTTAAGATTCTGTTTCTTAAGAACCACTCCTGGTACCAAGATGTATTAGTTACGGTTCTCTAGAGAAACAGAATTAACAGGGAACACTAGCAAATATAAAATTTATAAAAGTGTCTCGTGACTACAGGAATGCAGAGTCCAAAATCTGCAGGGCAGGCTGTGAAGCCGATGACTCTGATGTAGGGTCTGGATGAACTCCACAGGAGAGGCTGACCAGCCGAAGCAGGAATGGAAACTGCCTCTTCTGAATCCTCCTTAAAAGGCTTCCCACGATTACATTAAGCATCACTCATTATAGAAGACACTCCCCTTTGGTTGATTACAAATGGAATCATCTGTGGATGCAGCTGATGTGCTCATGATCTAATTCTATGAAATGTCCTCATTGCAACAGACAGGCCAGCACTTGCCCACCCAGACAAACAGGTCCCACAACTTGGCCAAGTTGACACATGTCCCTGACCATGACAGAGTGTGATCCCAAGTCCTCGAGCTGAGAATATAATATAGAATAAATCTGGACTGGTCATGCCAGGGACCATTTTACACTGAAGAATTGCTCTTCATCCTTTTTTTCCAAGATTTTACACAAATAAAAGAAAACCAAAAGCTCCACATTAAAAAACAAGCACTGTAGGTAAGGAGCAGACTCTGTTGCATACTCAGTCACATGGGTGCTGCTGAGCTGGGCTCAAAGGCACTTGGCTGTGCCACAAGAAGGAGTTCAAGAGCACAGCACAGAGGGAGCAAGATGCCATTAAAGAGTGAAAAGTCACACAAATTTGGGAGACTATTTCTCATGCATAACTGATAAAGTCTTGGTATCCAGAATACATAAATGTTTATGGTTCAAGGGGAAGAAAAATAGAGAAATGACTGAATGGCATATCACAAAAGAGGATCCCAAATGGCCAGGAAATACATGAAAATTGCTTAAACATTTATGCCATTGTATACGGAAAACAAAAATTTAAATCTTTGAGAACAAAGCCATGGCCAGGAGGGGAGTAATGGAGATGACCCCCATGCTGGGAGCATTTGGCATGGCCCACCCTCCCTGGGAGCAGGAGTTGCAGTCCTGGGGGGAGGGTGGTATCAGAGAATTGCCTACCTGGGTGCCATGTGGGTAATATGCATCACAGCACTGCATATTGGCACCTCAGGCCTGGTCAATGGAAATGCCCATTGCAGAGACTGGACAGTAAGCAGGGGACAGTGTACAAGGAGCTACTACACTGCACTGAAGAGAAGGAAGCACAGGTGGGCACTTGTACTTGTGGTGTCACAGACCTTCCCCCCACCTCTCATCCTGATGTTTCCTTTCCTCTGCAGGAGGTGATCCACCAGTTCCAGTTGAGGGCTCCACATGCATGGGGCCCTTCAACTCAGACACCCTGGAGAAGTCCCTGCTCCCAAGAACACCAAACCCAGTAGCCACAGGCCATCAGCTCCTGAGCTCTGGGAAACCATCCAGGGGGCCACAAGTCCCAGAGCTTGGGATCAAATGCTGGTGCCAACAAGCCTGAGGAGCTGAGCTTCCAGTTGGGGTGTGACCCCCAGCAGGACCCATTGCCTCAGTTCAATGAGGCTGAGCCTGTTCATGGCAACTCAGCTGTCAGTGGGGACTCAGCTGCCAATGGGGACATGCCATCCAGCCAGGCAGCCACAGATCTGCCTGCTGCCCAGGTTGAGGTCAGTATTGATCTGTTATCTGTCCTGAGCCTTCACACATCTGTGGTCCTCCCATGGATGATGAACTGGAGTCTGTGGTCATCCCCATGGGAGATGACATTGGGATTGGAGAAGGGGATCTATCTGTTTTTCAAGTGCAAAGGCAGCCTCAAGGAGCTCTGAGAGCTCAGTGCCAAGTCCCACCCAAGTCCTGGAGGCCCAGGAGAGGAGACCCCAGAGAGAAGGGACCCTGCACAGGCTCTTGGCTCCTAAGCCAGTAGTTGAGAAAAGAAGAACCCATAGCTGCAGTTTTCCTGTCTGGCTAACTGGGAAGATTTTAAGATTTTGTTAAGCTCTGTACTGTATTCAGCTTAGTGCCATGTTCCCTTGCCTACCCTCTTAGGACCTTCCACTGCCCACTGCTCTCACCTGCATGCTTGGGAACTGAAACCCCAGCTCCCACTGTGTAGGAATGGGGCAGGGCCATTTCCTGTGCGTGTGTCTGGGCTGAAATGAGACCAAGCGGGTCATGAGCTAGCAGAGCACATTCCTGGTTGGTATGTACTTGCCCATCACCAGCCTTTCCAGAGGTACCTCCAAGGCTGGGGTGCTTCCTCATGGGAGTGTCACCTCCTTCAGTCCCCCAGGTGCCCTCCCTTTCCAGGTGCTAGGGCCTCAGAGTGGTCCTGCTGCACCTCTGGGGTGGATTTCTGCCTGTCTCCATGTCCATGTCTATATGTCTATGTTTGAGTCCACACGTAGGCCAGATCTTCAGGAATCCTGAGGCAGAATTTTCTTCCCCAGGATGCCTCACTTTGCTCCTCAGGCCTTCACCAGATGGGATGAGGTGACCACATTGTCAAGGGCATACTTAAACTCAGCTGATTGACATGGTTAACTATGCCAGCAAAATACCTCCAACCACTGGCAAGGCCAGTGTCTGATCAAACAACTGGACACCATGGCCCAGCCCAGTGGATGCATGGAATTCACCATCCCAAACACCTTCCTCTAACTGGAAATTCTCCAGAGGGTTTCTGCAAAGTACCCCACACATTGCAGCCTCTCCAAGGGGGTCAGTCCTCCTAGGGGGGTTTCCACATCCCTGCCTCTCAGCTTCTGTTGCTCTGCCACATTCCACTTCCCACTGCACCTTTCCAAGATGAATTTGTTCAAAGACAACCAGTGTTTGTCTCCATCATGGAGGAGGGGCAGTGCCTGATGCAAATACGGTGACCACTTCACCTCCATGTGTGGCCCAACTCACAACCCACTTCTGGACAGGAGCGAGCCCATTGCATTTATGTGAACAGTGTGGAGTCTATGTGTTCTGAAAATTGTCTTGACAGCCTACTTTTTCACTAATAGGAGTCCAAATGAGGAAGGTGCCAATTATCCTATTTGTATGGTGAATAACTACCAGGCCACAGCAGAGTTTAGTGGTATGTAACCTCAAAGAAAAACTGAGTCACAGAGAAGCTGGTTTGGAGATCCAACACCCCTGCCTGTTCTCTCTCCCAGACTTGTAAATCTGACTTCCCAGTGTCTGGAGTGGGAGATGTTTCAGTGACAAGAGTTTGAAAGAATAAATCTTTGGTGGAGATTGCCTGGAGGTGGAAAGCAAAGGGACTTGGAGGGGCAGGGGGTGGACAGACACAGGACTCCATGACATGGGATGGGGGCTGAGATGCCCCAAGGGCTTGGTGGACCACATGGGCAGAGGGTCATTTTCCACCCGGCACCTGTAACCCTTCTCCCGGGTGAGCCCCCAACTTCCTGCTCCCTCTGAGGGGTCTCTGACCTCAGACATGCTGGGAGTCAGTCCTGTAGCTCTGCCTGGGGTGAGATTCCACCCTTGGGAGAACAGAGCCCAGGAGTGTCTGCCCTGGCTGTTCAGGGGTCAGCTCCACTGAACACCAGAGGAGAAGAGGCTTGGGGTGGGGCTGTTTCTCAGCTGCCTGGGGCAGGTTTCCTAGGGAGGAGGCCTGGAGAATGGATGCCCTGCACCCCCACACCCAGCGTATCTGACAGGTACTCTAGTATTTCCGGCCAGCCCCAGGGCCTCCCAGCCCCCATAGCCTCTGGACATTCCCCCCTCCCCCCTCCCCCCTCCCATCCCCCTGCCGACCACAAAGAGCTCACAGCGGGGTGGGAGCAACAGAAACCTGAGAAAGAAAAAAAAGGGGAAATCGGAAAAGATAAGGATCAAGGTTTTGCACACAGGCAACAAGGGAGACTCATGGAGTTGGTGCGGAGTAGGATGTCTGGAGCCAGGGTGGGGCCAAAGAGGGGTCCTGTCGGGTGAGGGGTAAGGGCAGGGGTTTCGACTGTCCACAGCGGGGCGACGAGACAACTCCCCGGGCCCGGGGGAAGGGGCGGTGGGGTGAGGCTGTGCTCCCTCGGACCCCCTACCCCGCACTCGCCATACCCTCCCGCTGCGCTACGAGCCTTCTGGGTCTGCGGCTCTCGCGAAGGTCCAGAGCCCACCGCCCCAAACCCCTGGAGTTGCTCATCCCGCTCGTTCCGTGGCTGCTTGATGGTCCAAAACCTCAGGCAGTGAGACCCAGCCGCGGCCAGGAGTCATCCCGCACCGATCCCATGTCCTCCGCGCTGAGCCCTGAGCCCTCTCTGCCTAGCCTCCTGCCCCTGCTCTGTGACCACCCCCAGGGTTAAGCCTTGACCCCAGCTCCAGCCTTGCCGCATACGCGCGCTCCAGCGCTCTTGGTGGCGCACCTTCACCTGCACCCTGCGCGGCGCCAGTGGCACCCAGGTGGACCAAGTACTGCCTCCGGCCCCGCTGGAACCGCCGCCTGCGCCTCCCCCTACCGGGACCCCGCACGGACAGGGCCGCGGTCCTTCAGGAACACAGCCACATAAGGTACAGACAGCTTACGCTCCACTCGGAGCCCGAAGGGCGGGCAGAAGTGGAGCTTGGGGCGAGGAGGGACGGCATCTGGGGGGCGGGGCCGTCGCTAATTAGCGTGGAGGCAGGGCGGGTGCGGCCAACTTCCCGGATGTTGCCAGGCCGGAGCACACTGCTGGGCACCAGGTCCGCAGCGTGGCCAAGTCATGGAGACAGCACTGCTGTTGTCGCCTCGTCTAGCAGGTGAGCTGCTCGTGGGTCGCCGCGGCCAGGGCGCGCTGTGGGGAGGGGTTTGGGTTCGCGGGAGCAGCGCGGACGGCCCCGCGGGACACAAAGACGCAGGGCCCGCCAGGCTTACTGCCAACCGCCACCGGTGCCGGTTTCTGGTCCCCTCTTGAGGCCACCCTCGCACCCCCGCACACCCCCACGCATCCCCGTGCATTCCTGCACCCCAGTGCCATGAGGCGGCTCTGGGCGCCAGAGCCGGGGTTCCCCGGGGGCGCGAGCCTTCACCCACTCAGCGAGTCCGCACAGGATAGGCTGGGGGTGGGGCGCCGCAGGCGAGATCAACTGGCCTTGAGAACTGAGGGCTTATCACTGGGCTCTAGGTGACGAAGCTGAAGGACGCTCCTGTCGGCTCCTTCCCCCGGAGGCTGCCACCCAAGCTCAAGCGCGTGGATCCTTCTCCAAGTATAGCCACAAAAATACGGTTACCCACGCCCAGGCCGCTGCCCAAGCTGCCTGTAGTCCCTCATCTTCTGGCGACACAGTGGGAAATTAGGGGTTGAGGGGTTGAAACGCAGCCCCTTAATATAGCCCATCTTTAGTGCATACGTGCCTGCAGAAAGGACTTTTTTTGCTTGCAAGGCCCCACAGTGAACGCGACCCCTCTCTGCTGCTGCCCTTTTGCGGTCAAATCCTAGGGCAGCCATGAAGACCCCTGTGCATTAGGTCCTGTTTTCAGGACAGGTGAGACTGTGAGACCTGCAGTACGCAAATGGAGAAGCTTCCCTGGAGAGATGTTATATTGTGTGGTCATGTGTTTGCAGTCAAGATCTGGAGACTGCCCAGGTTTCATCACCTTTCTCTGGGGTGGGGGTGGGGGGCAGCACACTGCTTTTGACCGAGAAGTTTTTTCTGGGGTTTCAGCTGTTTATATGAACCTTGAAAATGTGAGAAGAAAACCCGTTGGAGCTGCCTTTGTAGAGTCTGCTATTCAACAGGTCTTTCCTGACCTCTTCAGGTTTATTGGACACTCCTTTGGGCCAGAGCTGTGTGGGCTAGGGCTGGGGGTGAGGCGCTGGGGACCGGGTGGAGTGGAAGAGGTCAGGGCTTCCACAGAACCTGCAGGTCCTGGCCCCTGGGTGGTTGCTCACTGCTAGGGAACTTTGAAGAGTGGGGCATGGGGTGGACAGGGACACCTGGGACAGGCAGGAAGGAGGGTGGGGCCAGTCAGAGAGAATATCCCCTTGCCTTAAACTGGAACCATGTACTGGCAGTGGCTGTGATCACAGAACCCTGGTCCCTACCTCCCAACCCCACCCCCATTCCCTCTTCTCATCACTCGGTACACAGAAGGACTCTGCATGGGGGGGCCATGGGGAATCGTCTGAAGAGGCTACTTCCATAAGGGCCCAAAACTCCAAAGAACACTCCTTTCTGGATTTATATGATTGTGAGTGATCAGGGCGGGGAGGAGCTTATTGACTCCTTCTCTTGGCAGACCCTTCTCAGCCATTTGAAGGTGCAGTGACTGTTTTAACCATTATAAAGGGTCTTTTTAAAAAGCTTTTTTATTGTACAGTTTATATACAAAGCAAAGAAATAAAAAGGCCGTAGTTTTCGAAGCACTCTTCAACAAGTAGTTACAGGACAGATCCCAGCTGTGTGGGCTGGGGCTGGGTGTGGGGTCTAGGGACTGGGTGGAGAATTAAAGGCTTCCTCTGGGAAGGGCCAAGCTGCCTGGTCTAGGTGCCTATTTTTGGCTGCTGATGTTACTGGTGAGACATGGGAGGCCACTTCCAGAGTGGTTCAGGTCGCTGGCCCTGGAGCCAGAAGGTGGGGCATGCTGTGACCTATGAAGACACTGAGGACCAGGAGCCCCCATGGTGTGATTCCTGCAGCCCCGGGCTGTGCTGCACTCTGCATGGCTACTTCCACATGGGGGTGCCCAGCTAGTGCTGGGTCCATGGGGGCCCCAAGCCCAACAAGTTGTTCCTCCAATCCCTGGAATCTCTAGCCACTGCCCCCTGACACCACACACCCCACATGCTTTACTGCAACACCCCTAATTCCCAGCACCACTGACACCTACATCCATGAACCCCCACATCCCTGACCCCAGCCCCTCTGATTCTCAGCACATCTGACCATTTACATCCACAAACCCAACACCCCTGATTCCCAGCACCCCTGACACCCACACCCCTGAACTCCCTATGTCCTTGACCCCAGCACACCTGAACTCCAGCATCACTGACACAAAGTATCCCTAAACCTCCGCACCCCTGACATCCAACATCCTGACCCCCAGAACCCCTGACCCAGACACACCCAACCCCTAGCATCCCCACCTGCCAGACCCCACATCCCTGCCCAGCAGCACCTGCTCACAGAAGGACCCTCCTTCCCCAACCCCCACAGTCACTCCTAGGAAGTGACTGATTACCGACTAGGATCCCTGAGGGAAAGGTGGTCATAGAAGTCTCAGAATCACATGTATGTAGGTGTGGCATTCCCCACTGAAAGTGACAGACTGTGTTACCAGGGAAAACCTCTCCAATCTCATTTTCTGATGCTGAAATGAGGCTGCTCTTGTATTCCACTTTCCCCTTTAACTGTTGCTGGGCAACAACAGGGTAGTTTTCATTTGAAATTAAATGTGTAAATGTCCAAATTAGGCCTTATTTGGGGAAGAGATAGAAACACTTCTGACTTCCGCACTACAGGTGTCTTCTGTAATCCCCCCATTTACTCTGAAAGGCCCATTTTCTCCTCTTGGTGGGTGGGAGAGGTGAGTCCACCCTTGCAGGAGCCCATTTACTTGGACTTGCTTTGTGTTTATGAGACTTCTGCATGGCAGGGTTGGTCCTGACCTTTTCCAAGCCTAAAGTTCAAACCACCTAGACCCCTGGTTTGCTCATCTACACTTTCTGACATCTTAGAATATCCAAGGATGTGTCTCCTTCTCCCGTTCTTCCTCCTCCTGCTCCTCCTTCCCCTTCTCCTGCCCCCTCCTGCTCCTCCTTCTCCCTTCCTCCTCCCACTCCTGTTCTTCCTCCTCCTCCTCCTCTTGCTCCTTCTCTTCTTGTTTCTCCCCATGGAGAGGCCTCCTTCTGCGTCCCCATGGCATCTCTATGCAGCCTCTTGCCTGTGGGTTGAGGGCCCTTTTATTGAGATGACCCATTTTCTACTGTTATATGTTATTCTGATCTCTTCCTTGTTCTTCATTAATCTCTGAAGGTTCTTTAACAGTTTTATTAATCTTTTTGAAGCACCAGCTTTTGGTTTTCTTGATTCTCTCCATCGTAGATTTGTTTTCTAATTTATTGGGTTTTCCTCTCATCATCATTATTTCTTCCTGTTTTCTTTAACCCTAACTTTCTGTTTCTTTCTATCTTTTAGTTGCCTACTTAGCTTACTGATTTTATAAATATACATACACACTTTTTTGTCAATATTTCTTATTTTCGTTGTGGAATATTCTGTGATCCCTGCATTTTTTAGGAGTTTGTCTCTTAATTTCCAAACATATGTGCATTATCTTGTTTCTTTTTGGGTTTTATTTCTAATTTAATTTTACTATGCTAGGTGAATATATTCTGTATAATTTCAGTTCTTTCAATTTTGTTGATACTTGCTTTAAAGCCCAGCATGACTGAATATTTTGTGGGTGCATGTAAGGATTGTAAATGCTAGAATTACTGGTTACTGTGTCCTAGTTATTCTCCTTAATATTTTCAATTAATGGTGTTCAAATCTTCTGTATACCTACTGATTTTTATAGCTTTGTTAGAGAAGTTGGGAGTCTACAGAACGATCATGTATAAAATACAGGATTCCTATATCCTTCCCCACCACCAACTTGCATTGGTGTGGAACATTTGTTATAACTGATGATGCATCTTTATATTTGTGCTATTAATTAAAGTCCTATTTGTATAATATAGTTCGATGGATATTTATAAAATTTTTACTCTGTTGCCACATATGCAATCTAACATTTCCCCTTTCAGTCATCTTCAGATATATATTTCAGTGTTGCAAATTGCATTCACAGTGTTGTGCTACCATCACCACAATATTTCCATTGTTCCAAAGCAGAACCCTGCAACTATTAAGCCTCAATTTCCCATTCCCTTTCCCCACCCCATCCCCTCATAGACTGTATTTTAGATTCTCACTCTGTGAGTTTGCTTACTCAAATTGTTTCATATCAGGGAACTCAGGTAATATTTGTCCTTTTACATCTGGCTTATTTCACACAATATGATGACTTCAAGTTTCATCAGTGTTGTCACATCTAACAGGACTTCATTCCTTTTTATAGCTGAATAATATTCCATTGATGGGTATGAAATATTATCTCATGTTTTCTTTTAGTCACCATAGCTAGTTTTATTACATTACAGTAATTACAAACAGTACAGTTCATGACAAAAAACTTACAAATTTCAGATCACTTCACAGTACATACTCCTATAAACATTTAAAAGTTAATTTTAATTAATAGTGGCCAATTTTAAATTTAATGTCTGATATGACCAACATTCCTAAGTTAGTGTAACCAAATGATGAGTAAAACTCGATCAGGCTGCATAAGTCCCACATGCAAAAACAGCACAATGTACAAAATGTGCATGTTTCCATTTACACTATACAAAAATAGTTAAAACACATTCCAAATAAGCATGATACATTAAGAAATGGCATTAGTAAGAAATTGGCACTCAAAGGAAAAAAGCAAAAATATTTTCAACGTGAAACACAAGACAGTGAAATTAGAAATGTTTGGATAAAAAGCGATCCATTTAGTTCTTGGGGGGAGTGAAAGGAACTCTCTATAACTAACATTTCTCCAGATAACATTTTTTTTTTTTTGCTGAACTCATCTAAGTTACCTATCAACATCCCAAACAGGCAGTTAAACCTGTTAAATTAACACACATATCTTAATGTAGTTATGATTATTCTTCAAGAACTGGTGTGAGCATAACTTTAGAACAAAAAAGTTTCACTCAGCAGTTGTAACTAAGACACCGATGCTAATGCAAACTGTTAATAATAGGAGGGAGGTAAATAGGACTTCTGTATTTTCTGTATGATTTTTCTGTAAACCTATGATTTATCTAATTAAAAAATATTTTCATATTCTGGTTGAATTTACAACTACCACGTATATGCAGTTCAATTTCTCAATGCAGAATTCATGCTACCCAATATTAACATAGAAATTAAAAAATCTTTATTACATAATTATCAAGAGACAAATTTATGACAAACAGAATTGACTTCAGATAGTTTTTATTTATTTTTTTGTTGTATAGCATAACATATATACAAAGCAAAGAAATAAAAAGGAAAACATTTCAATACACTCTTCAACATGCAGTTACAGGACAAATCCCAGAGTTTGTCATGGGGCTATCATAAGATCCTCTTTTCCTTCTAGCTGCTCCAGAATGTAGGAGGCAATAGGAATTGAATATTTTTTATCATCACAATCTACATTTTTCTCTCCTTTTTTTGAGAAAAATAGCATAATTACAAAAAAGCTATAAATTTCAAAACACAGCACGACAGTTAGTTGTAGAACACATTTCAGAGGTTGACATGGGTTACAGTTTCACAGCTTTAGGTTTTTACTTCCAGCTGCTCTAAAATAGTGGAGACTGAAAGAGATATCAGTTTAATGATTCAGCATTCATATTCATTTGTTAAATCCTATCTTCTCTGTATAACTCCACCATCACCTTTGATCTTTCCATTCCACTCTTTAGGGGTGTTTGGGCTATGGCAATTCTAAATTTTCCATATTGGAAGGGTCTGTCAATAATATGGGGTAGGGAGGTGGATCTATCTGATGTTCTGGAGAGTCAGGGCAGGGTTTCAGGACTTATCTCGACAAGGGACCCATCTAGATGTTGTAGGTTTCTGGACAGTTACTCTAGTGCATGAAACATTTGTGGAATCTTATATATTGCCCTAGGTGTTTTTTAGGATTGGCTGGAGTGGTCCTCACTGGGGATTGGCAGGTTATGATAGGTAGCAAAGTGTAACTGAAGCTTGCATAAGAGCAACCTCCAAAGTAACCTCTCAACCCTATTGAACTCTGTCTGCCACTGATACTTTATTAATTACATTTTTTCCCCCTTATGGTCAGGTTGGAATTGTTGATTCCATGGTGCCAGGTCTGCATTCATACCTGGGAGTCATCTCCCATGTTACCAAGGAGACTTTCACCCCTGGATGTTGTGTCCCATGTGGGAGGGGGGAGGACAATGATTTCACTTGCAGAGTTGGGCTTAGAGAAAGTGAGGCTACATCTCAGCAACAAAAGATGTCCTACAGAAGTAACTCTTAGGCATGTCTATAGGTAGTCTAAGCTTCTCTGCTACCTACATAAGTTTCAGAAGAGTAAGTCTCATGATTGAGGGCATGGCCTATTGATTTGGGTATCCTTAAAGTTTGACACAGTATCAGGGGATTCCCTAATGGGAAGGTTTAATAGTTTTTATTTTTATCCTATCCCTCAAGGAACTTTGCCAATACTTTTTGATTATCTGCTTAATATAATCAAGGATGTATCCAGGCATTACAAGAATCTGTACAGGATTAAAGGACCTCTTTCTTATTCTGTGTTCCCTGAGTTTCAGTTGTTTAAATGAGCTATACAGATAAGTTGAATTAGATTATGCACTACAGAAAATTTAGGTTCCAGACCAAATAAACCTTTCTTCCATTGGTCTCAAAGAGGATGTGTGGTTCTACAATATAGACACTGTTTTCCTTACCATTATGTTCTGAATTACTTTAACCGCCACCTATTTGGCTTTGTTCTTATCTCTAAATATCAGGTTATATGTATATAAAATTACCTCTCAAAATCCAGAAATAACACTCAGCACTCCAGACTTAATGTGTCTACTCTAAAAGCTTACAATCTAGGCCCCTGTTTTCTTATAAGCATTTTCTAAAGATAGCCATACCATTCTTTTTCTTTTTTTTTTTGGCTTATTTTGTCTCACCAAATGTCCCACATGCTCATTCACATCATTCAATGTGAATTCATCATGGATGAATCCAGACCTGGCACCGTGGGATCAAAAATTCCATCCTGACAATAAGGGGGAAAAGAAGTATAATTAATAAGGTATCAGGGGCAGAGAGAGTTCAACAACATTGTTCACCAATCTACTTCTAAATTAGTGTATCCTTAAACCACCTGCATTCATCAGGCATCATGTAGAGGGCCCAAAGTCCACAATACATCACCATTCTCAATTTTAGATAATTGCATTGTTCCCAAGAGAAAGAAAATCAGTAAGTATACTCTTGTCAAATAGGAGATCTAAACCTCCTCTTAACACTTCTCCCTCCCCCCATTATTTACCTCTGCTGTTGCTGTCGTACTGTTGATGGTTTCCTTTTTTTTTTTATTGTTACAGTTATTTAATCAAAATCAGGTAGTTGACACAAAATTATGGTTTAAATGAATGCTAGAAGTATTCAGAGGTTCTTTTTTTTTTGCTGTCCATTTTTTTTTTTTTTTTAGAAATCATACCATTCTACATATGCAATCAGTAATTCTTAACATCATCACATAGATGCATGATCATCGTTTCTTAGTACATTTGCATCGGTTTAGAAGAACTAGCAATACAACCGAAAAAGATATAGAATGTTAATATAGAGAAAAAAAATAAAATTAATAATAGTAAGAACAAAACAAAACAAAACAAAAACCTATAGCTCGGATGCAGCTTCATTCAGTGTTTAAACATGATTAGTTTACAATTAGGTATTATTGTGCTGTCCATTTTTGAGTTTTTGTATCTAGTCCTATTGCACAGTCTGTATCCCTTCAGCTTCAATTACCCATTATCTTACCCTGTTTCTAACTCCTGCTGAACTCTGTTACCAATGACATATTCCAAGTTTATTCTCGAGTGTCGATTCACATCATTGGGACCATACAGTATTTTTCTTTTAGTTTTTGGCTAGACTCACTCAGCATAATGTTCTCTAGGTCCATCCATGTTATTACATGCTTCATAAGTTTATCTTGCCTTAAAGCTGCATAATATTCCATCGTATGTATATACCACAGTTTGTTTAGCCACTCGTCTGTTGATGGACATTTTGGCTGTTTCCATCTCTTTGCAATTGTAAATAACGCTGCTATAAGCATTGGTGTGCAAATGTCCGTTTGAGTTTTTGCCCTTAATTCCTTTGAGTAGATTCCCAGCAATGGTATTGCTGGGTCGGATGGCAATTCTATATTCAGCTTTTTGAGGAACCGCCAAACTGCCTTCCACAGTGGTTGCACCATTTGACATTCCCACCAACAGTGGATAAGTGTGCCTCTTTCACCGCATCCTCTCCAGCACTTGTCATTTTCTGTTTTGTTGATAATGGCCATTCTGGTGGGTGTGAGATGATATCTCATTGTGGTTTTGATTTGTATTTCTCTAATGGCCAGGGACATTGAGCATCTCTTCATGTGCCTTTTGGCCATTTGTATTTCCTCCTCTGAGAGGTGTCTGTTCAAGTCTTTTTCCCATTTTGTAATTGGGTTGGCTGTCTTTTTGTTGTTGAGTTGAACAATCTCATTATAAATTCTGGATACTAGACCTTTATCTGATATGTCGTTTCCAAATATTGATTCCCATTGTGTAGGCTGTCTTTCTACTTTCTTGATGAAGTTCTTTGATGCACAAAAGTGTTAATTTTGAGGAGTTCCCATTTATTTATTTCCTTCTTCAGTGCTCTTGCTTTAGGTTTAAGGTCCATAAAACTGCCTCCAATTGTAAGATTCGTAAGATATCTCCCTACATTTTCCTCTAACTGTTTTATGGTCTTAGACCTAATGTTTAGATCTTTGATCCATTTTGAGTTAACTTTTGTATAGGGTGTGAGATATGGGTCTTCTTTCATTCTTTTGCATATGGATATCCAGTTCTTTAGGCACCATTTATTGAAGAGACTGTTCTGTCCCAGGTGAGTTGGCTTGACTGCCTTATCAAAGATCAAATGTCCATAGATGAGAGGGTCTATATCTGAGCACTCTATTCGATTCCATTGGTCGATATATCTATCTTTATGCCAATACCATGCAGTTTTGACCACTGTGGCTTCATAATATGCCTTAAAGTCAGGCAGTGCAAGACCTCCAGCTTCGTTTTTTTCCCTCAAGATGTTTTTAGCAATTCGGGGTACCCTGCCCTTCCAGATAAATTTGCTTATTGGTTTTTGTATTTCTGAAAAATAAGTTGTTGGGATTTTGATTGGTATTGCATTGAATTTGTAAATCAATTTAGGTAGGATTGACATCTTAACTATATTTAGTCTTCCAATCCATGAACACGGTATGCCCTTCCATCTATTTAGGTCTTCTTTGATTTCTTTTAGCAGTTTTTTGTAGTTTTCTTTATATAGGTTTTTTGTCTCTTTAGTTAAATTTATTCCTAGGTATTTTATTCTTTTAGTTGCAATTGTAAATGGGATTCATTTCTTGATTTCCCCCTCCGCTTGTTCATTGCTAGTGTATAGAAATGCTACAGATTTTTGAATGTTGATCTTGTAACCTGCTACGTTGCTGTACTCATTTATTAGCTCTAGTAGTTTTGTTGTGGATTTTTCCGGGTTTTCGATGTATAGTATCATATCGTCTGCAAACAGTGATAGTTTTACTTCTTCCTTTCCAATATTTCTTTTTCTTGTCTAATTGCTCTGGCTAGAACCTCCAACACAATGTTGAATAATAGTGGTGATAGTGGACATCCTTGTCTTGTTCCTGATCTTAGGGGGAAAGTTTTCAATTTTTCCCCATTGAGGATGATATTAGCTGTGGGTTTTTCATATATTCCCTCTATCATTTTAAGGAAGTTCCCTTGTATTCCTATCTTTTGAAGTGTTTTCAACAGGAAAGGATGTTGAATCTTGTCCAATGCCTTCTCTGCATCAATTGAGATGATCATGTGATTTTTCTGCTTTGATTTATTGATATGGTGTATTACATTAATTGATTTTCTTATGTTGAACCATCCTTGCATACCTGGGATGAATCCTACTTGGTCATGATGTATAATTCTTTTAATGTGTTGTTGGATATGATTTGCTAGAATTTTATTGAGGATTTTTGCATCTATATTCATTAGAGAGATTGGCCTGTAGTTTTCTTTTTTTGTAATATCTTTGCCTGGTTTTGGTATGAGGGTGATGTTGGCTTCATAGAATGAATTAGGTAGTTTTCCCTCCTCTTCGATTTTTTTGAAGAGTTTGAGGAGAGTTCGTACTGATTCTTTCTGGAATGTTTGATAGAATTCACATGTGAAGCCATCTGGTCCTGGATTTTTCTTTTTGGGAAGCTTTTGAATGACTGATTCAATTTCTTTACTTGTGATTGGTTTGTTGAGGTCATCTATGTCTTCTTGAGTCAAAGTTGGTTGTTCATGTCTTTCCAGGAACCCGTCCATTTCTCTATATTATTGTATTTATTAGCGTAAAGTTGTTCATAGTATCCTGTTATTACCTCCTTTATTACTGTGAGGTCAGTGGTTATGTCTCCTCTTGCATTTCTGATCTTATTTATTTGCATCCTCTCTCTTCTTCTTTTTGTCAATCTTGCTAAGGGCCCATCAATCTTATTGATTTTCTCATAGAACCAACTTCTGGCCTTATTGATTTTCTCTATTGTTTTCAATTTCATTTATTTCTGCTCTAATCTTTGTTATTTCTTTCCTTTTGCTTGCTTTGGGGTTAGTTTGCTGTTCTTTCTCCAGTTCTTCCAAACGGATAGTTAATTCCTGAATTTTTGCCTTTTCTTCTTTTCTGATATAGGCATTTAGGGCAATAAATTTCCCTCTTAGCACTGCCTTTGCTGCATCCCATAAGTTTTGATATGTTGTGTTTTCATTTTCATTCGCCTCGAGGTATTTGCTAATTTCTCTAGCAATTTCTTCTTTGACCCAGTCGTTGTTTAGGAGTGTGTTGTTGAGCCTCCACGTATTTGTGAATTTTCTGGCACTCCACCTATTATTGATATCCAACTTCATTCCTTTATGATCCAAGAAAGTGTTGTGTATGATTTCAATCTTTTTAAATTTGTTAAGACTTGCTTTGTGACCCAGCATATGGTCTATCTTTGAGAATGATCCATGAGCACTTGAGAAAAAGGTGTATCCTGCTATTGTGGGATGTAATGTCCTATAAATGTCTGTTAAGTCTAGGTCATTTATAGTAATATTCAGATTCTCTATTTCTTTATTGATCCTCTGTCTAGATGTTCTGTCCATTGATGAGAGTGGTGAATTGAAGTCTCCAACTATTATGGTATATGAGTCTATTTCCCTTTTCAGTGTTTGCAGTGTATTCCTCATGTATTTTGGGGCATTCTGGTTCGGTGCGTAAATATTTATGATTGTTATGTCTTCTTGTTTAATTGTTCCTTTTATTAGTATATAGTGTCCTTTGTCTCTTTTAACTGTTTTACATTTGAAGTCTAATTTGTTGGATATTAGTATAGCCACTCCTGCTCTTTTCTGGTTGTTATTTGCATGAAATATCTTTTCCCAACCTTTCACTTTCAACCTATGTTTATCTTTGGGACTAAGATGTGTTTCCTGTAGACAGCATATAGAAGGATCCTGTTTTTTAATCCATTCTGCCAATCTATGTCTTTTGATTGGGGAATTCAGTCCACTGACATTTAGTGTTATTACTGTTTGGATAATATTTTCCTCTACCATTTTGCCTTTTGTATTATATATATCATATCTGATTTTCCTTCTTTCTACACTCTTCTCCATACCTCTCTCTTCTGTCTTTTTGTATCTGACTCTAGTGCTTCCTTTAGTATTTCTTGCAGAGGTGGTCTCTTGGTCACAAATTCTCTCAGTGACTTTTTGTCTGAGAATGTTTTAATTTCTCTCTCATTTTTGAAGGATAATTTTGCTGGATATAGGAGTCTTGGTTGGCAGTTTTTCTCTTTTAGTAATTTAAATATATCATCCCACTGTCTTCTAGCTTCCATGGTTTCTGCTGAGAAATCTACACATAGTCTTATTGGGTTTCCCTTGTATGTGATGGATTGTTTTTCTCTTGCTGCTTTCAAGATCCTCTCTTTCTCTTTGACCTCTGACATTCTAACTAGTAAGTGTCTTGGAGAACGCCTATTTGGGTCTAATCTCTTTGGGGTGCACTGCACTTCTTGGATCTGTAATTTTAGGTCTTTCATAAGAGTTGGGAAATTTTCAGTGATAATTTCTTCCATTAGTTTTTCTCCTCCTTTTCCCTTCTCTTCTCCTTCTGGGACACCCACAACACGTATATTTGTGCGGTTCATATTGTCCTTGAGTTCCCTGATACCCTGTTCAAATTTTTCCATTCTTTTCCCGATAGTTTCTGTTTCTTTTTGGAATTCAGATGTTCCATCCTCCAAATCACTAATTCTATCTTCTGTCTCTTTAAATCTATCATTGTAGGTATCCATTGTTTTTTCCATCTTTTCTACTTTATCCTTCACTTCCATAAGTTCTGTGATTTGTTTTTTCAGTTTTTCTATTTCTTCTTTATATTCAGCCCATGTCCTCTTCATGTCCTCCCTCAATTTATCGATTTCATTTTTGAGGAGGTTTTCCATTTCTGTTCGTATATTCAGCATTAGTTGTCTCAGCTCTTGTATCTCATTTGAACTATTGGTTTGTTCCTTTGACTGGGCCATATTCTCAATCTTCTGAGCGTGGACAGTTATCTTCTGCTGCTGGCGTCTGGGCATTTAGTCAGATTTCCTTGGGTATCAGACCTAACAAGGTTGTAAGATTTTTCTGTGAAATCTCTGGGTTCTGTTTTTCTTATCCTACCCAGTAGGTGGCGCTCGTGGCACACGTTTGTCTCAAGTGTTTGGAATGGATCCCCCGGTGACCGATTTCCGCTGCCTGAGGATTTCTGATCCAATTCTCTCCGTTGGTTCAGGGGCCGCGCGTGGTGGGGGCATCAGTCGCCGCGGCTTGAGGGGACCCTGTGGCTGGTCACCGGCCGCAGCGGGCCCGGGGAATTCGCCAGTGGACCAGGAAGTCACCCGCGGGGGAGAGGCATCGGTCACTGGCCGCCATGGCCTGGGGAATTCCCCACCGGACCAGGAAGCCGCCCACGGGGGTGGTGCCACCGCGGCTTGAATAGCCCTCTGATCCGAGACTCATAACCACCGACTCGAATCGAGACTCGAAGCCGCCCGCAAAAGAGGGGTGCCGGCTGCCTCGGCTTGGGAAACTTGCCTCTCCAAGACTCTCAGCTGGCCCGGGAAGGAGGGAGTAGCTCCGACCGCCACAGCTGCCGCTCTGATGGTTTCCTTTTGAACGTAGTTCACAGCATGCAATCACAGTTTTATTCCTGTACCCTGGACTTAAACACTCTTTACACAAGAGTCATATTTTTGAAGTAATTCTTGTGAGAACTAATTCACATTTCTAGTGTTAATCAGTGGGACACATAGGTCTGTACAACCCCTTTCAATCTTGTTTATCTTCAAGATGGTAATACTACTTACAGACCCACTAGGGAACCACCTTCACTACTGTGTATTCCCTTACATTGGAGTTCAACCTCATTAGCTAATGGTTCACCCATCTCTAGCTTCTATGTTCTCTAAATTCCCTATATTCTTTATTATAAGGCTGTGATTTACATTTATGCTGGTCATAAAAGTGGAATCATACAATATTTATCCTTTTGTGTCTGGCTAACTTCACTCAGCCTTATATCCTCCAGGCTCATCCATCTTGTCATGGGCTTCATGACATCATTTTGTCTTACTGCTGCATAATATTCCATTGTATGCATATACCACATTTTCTTGATCCACTCATCTGTTGATGGGCACTTGGTTTGTTTCCATCTTTTGTCAATTGTGAATAATGCTGCTGTGAACTTTGGTGTGCAGATGTCTGTTTGTGTCATTGCTTTCAGCTCTTCTGGGTATATACCAAGTAGTGCTATTGCTAGGTCACAGGGCAACTTGATATTTCATTTCCTAAGAAACTGCCAAACAAGTCTTCTATAGTGGCTGCACCATTATACAATTCCACCAGCAGTGCATAAGTGTTCCAGTATCTCCACATCCTCTCCAACATCATAGTTTCCTTTTCTGTTTTATAGCAGCCATTCTTATAGGTGTGAGGTGGTATCTCATAGTAGCCTTGATCTGCATTTCCCTTTTAGCCAATGAAATTGAGCATCTCTTCATGTGCTTTTGAGCCATCTACATTTGCTCTTCAGAAAAATGCCTATTCATATCTCTAGCCCATAATACAATTGGATTGTTTGTTCTTTTCTTGTTGAGTTGTATGATTTCTTTGTGTATACAGACAATCAAACCTTTGATATATAATTTCCAAATATTGTCTCCCATTGAGTTGGCTACCTCTTCACCTTTTTGACAAAGTCTTTTGAAGTACAAAAGCCTTTGATTTTGAGGAATTTCCATATATCTATTTTTTCTTTTGTTGCTTGTGCTTTGTGTATAAAGTTTAGGAAGCCACCTCCTATTACTAGGTCTTGAAAATATTTCCCTACATTTTCTTCTAGAAGCTTTATGGTGCTAGTTCTTACATTTAGCTGTTTAATCCATTTTGAGTTAATTTTTGGGTAGGACATAAGATAGGGGTCCTCTTTCATTCTTTTGAGTATTGATATCCAGTTCTTCCATTCCCAATTATGTAAAAGACTATTTTGTCCCAGTTTGAAGGATTTGGAGACCTTGCCAAATATCATTTGACCATAGACTTGGTTGTCTATTTCTCCACTCTTGATTCAATTCAATTGGTCAATGCTTCTGTCATTGTGCCAGTACCATGCTGTTTTGACCACTGTGGCTTTATAATAGGTTTTAAAGTCAGGGAGCATTAATCTTCACTCTTTGTTCCTCTTTTTTAGGATGCTTTTAGCTATTTTGGGTCTCTTTCCCTTCCAGATGAATTTGATAGTTAAGTTTTCAAAATATTCAAAGTAGATTGTTGGAATTTTGGTTGGTACTGTGTTGACTGTCAGATCAATTGGGGAGAATTGACATCTTAATTATATTGTGCCTTCCTATGCATGAGCAGGGAATGTTTTTCCACTTGTTTAGGTGTCCTTTGATTTCTTTTAGCAATATTTTGTAGTTTTCCATGTACAAGTCCTTTACCTCCCTAGTTAATCTCATTCCTAAGTACTTGATACTTTTAGTTGCCATTTTGAATTAATTTTTTTCCTTAACTGACTCCTCAGCTAGGTCATTGCTTGTGTATAGAAATGTTACTGATTTTTGCACATTAATTTTATATACTGCCACTTTGCTGAATTTACTAGCTCAGGTAACTTTGCTGTAGATATCTCAGCATCTTCCAAACATAGTATCATATCTGCAAATAATGAGAGTTTTACTTCTTCCTTTCCAATTTGGATCCCTTTATTTCTTTGTCCTGACTGATTGCTCTAGCTAAAATTTCTAGCTCAATGTTGAATAATGGTGGTGACAGTGGACATCCTTGTTTTGTACCTGATCTTATGAGGAAAGTTTTCAGTCTCTCTCCATTGAATACAGTGCTGGCTATCAGGTTTTCATATATTCCCTTTATCACATTGAGATAGTTACCTTTGGAGTGTTTTTATCAGAAAAGATTCTGAATTTTGTTGAATGCTTTTTCAGCATCAATCAAGGTGATCATCTGATTTTTCCCTTTTAATTTGCCAATGTGCTGTATTAAATTAATTGATTTTCTTTTTTTTTTTTTTTAATTTTTTTATTAATCAAAAAAAAGAAAAGAAATTAACACAACATTTAGAAATCATTCCATTCTACACATGCACTCAGTAATTCTTAGTATCATCACATAGATGTATGATCATCATTTCTTAGTACATTTGCATCGATTTAGGAAAAGAACTAGCAAAACTGCAGAAAAAGATATAGAATGTTAATATAGAGAAGAGAATTAAAATAATACTACTAATAATATATATATATATAAAAAGGAAAAAGAAAAAAACAAAAACAAAACATACAAACACACAAACAAACAAACAAAAAACCATATTTCAGGTGCAGCTTCATTCAGTGTTCCAACCTAGTTACATTACACTTAGGTATTATTGTGCTGTCCATTTTTGAGTTTTTGTATCTAGTCCTGTTGCACAGTCTGTATCCCTTCAGCTCCAATTACCCATTATCTTACCCTGTTTCTAACTCCTGCTGGTCTCTGTTACCAATGATATAGTCCAAGCTGATTCTCGAATGTCGGTTCACATCAGTGGGACCATACAGTATTTGTCCTTTAGTTTTTGGCTAGACTCACTCAGCATAATGTTCTCTAGGTCCATCCATGTTATTACATGCTTCATAAGTTTAGTCTGTCTTAAAGCTGCATAATATTCCATCGTAGGTATACGCCACAGTTTGTTTAGCCACTCGTCTGTTGATGGGCATTTTGGCTGTTTCCATCTCTTTGAAGTTGTAGATAATGCTGCTATAAACACTGGTGTGCAAATGTCCGTCTGTGTCTTTGCCCTTAAGTCCTTTGAGTAGATACCTAGCAGTGGTATTGCTGGGTCGTAATCCATTCTGCCATTCTATGTCTTTTGATTGGGAAATTCAGTCCATTAACTTTTAGTGTTATTACTGTTTGGATAATATTTTCCTCTACCATTTTGGCTTTTGTATTATATATATCATATCTGATTTTCCTTCTTTCTACACTTTACTCCATACCTCTCTCTTCTGTCTTTTCGTATCTGACTCTAGTGCTCCCTTTAGTATTTCTTGCAGAGCTGGTCTCTTGGTCACAAATTCTCTCAGTGACTTTTTGTCTATAAATGTTTTAATTTCTCCTTCATTTTTGAAGGACAATTTTGCTGGATATAGGAGTCTTGGTTGGCAGTTTTTCTCTTTTAGTGATTTAAATATATCATCCCACTGTCTTCTAGCTTCCATGGTTTCTGCTGAGAAATCTACACATAGTCTTATTGGGTTTCCCTTGTATGTGACAGATTGTTTTTCTCTTGCTGCTTTCAAGATCCTCTCTTTCTCTTTGACCTCTGACATTCTAACTAGTAAGTGTCTTGGAGAACGCCTATTTGGGTCTATTCTCTTTGGGGTGCGCTGCACTTCTTGGATCTGTATATTTAGGTCTTTCATAAGAGTTGGGAAATTTTCAGTGATAATTTCTTCCATTAGTTTTTCTCCTCCTTTTCCCTTCTCTTCTCCTTCTGGGACACCCACAACACGTATATTTGTGCGCTTCATATTGTCATTCAGTTCCCTGATTCCCTGCTCAAGTTTTTCCATTCTTTTCCCTATAGTTTCTGTTTCTTTTTGGAATTCAGTTGTTCCATCCTCCAGTTCACTAATTGTAGCTTCTGTCTCTTTAGATCTACCATTGTAGGTATCCATTGTTTTTTCCATTTTTTCTTCTTTGTCCTTCACTCCCACAAGTTCTGTGATTGTTTTTTCAGATTTTCTATTTCTTCTTTTTGTTCAGCCCATATCTTCTTCATGTCCTCCCTCAATTTATTGATTTGGTTTTTGAAGAGTTTTTCCATTTCTGTTCGTATATTCAGCATTAGTTGTCTCAGCTCCTGTATCTCATTTGAACTATTGGTTTGTTCCTTTGACTGGGCCATATCTTCAATTTTCCGAGCGTCATCCATTATTTTCTGCTGGTGTCTGGGCATTTGATCAGATCTCCCTGGGTGTGGGACCCAGCTGGTTGAAAGGTTTTTCTGTGGAATCTCTGGGCTCTGTTTTTCTTTTCCTGCCCAGTAGGTGGCGCTCGTGGCGGTCGTTTGTCTGCGGGGCAGTCAGCCAGGGAAACCGCGCGTGGAGGCGGGGGTCGCTGGCCGTGGCTTGGGGGAGTGCCGGTCCAAATTGCCCAGCTGGCCCGAGACGCCAAGCGTGATGGGAGGGCCCCGCTATCCAATGTTCCCAGTCAGACCGGGGAACCACGTGCGTGGAGGGGACCCCAGACGCCAGCTACCCCAGCCGGGAAAACGTGCACCCCTCGGGTATCTCACAGCAGTGGATTCTCCCTACCCGTTCAGCCGTTCCAGAATGGGGTACGCTGTCTTTTTTGGTCTCTGTCGTGACTCCGGGAGCTGTTTCGTATTGTTTCTGTTTCTTTAGTTGCTTTTCTGGAGGAGGAACTAAGACCCGCGCATCTTACTAAGCCGCCATCTTCTCCGGAAGTCTCCTTAATTGATTTTCTTATGTTGAAACATCCTTGCATTACTTTTATAAACCTCACTTGGTAATGTTATATAATTCTTTTAATGTGTTGCTGGATTCAATTTGCTAATATTTTATTGGGAATTTTTGCATCTATGTTCATTAGTGGGATTGGCCTGTAGTTTTCCTTTCTTATAGTATCTTTACCCAGTTTTGGTATTAAATTGATATTAACTTCATAAAATGACTTAGATACAGTTCCTTTTTCCTTAATTTTTTGGAAAAGTTTGAGCAGGATTGGTGTTAGTTCTTTATTGAATGCTTGTAAAATTCCCCTGTGAAGCCATCTGGCCCTGGGTGATTTTTGATTACCGTTTGAATCTCTTTACTTGTGATTAGTTTGTTGAGATTTTTTTTATTTCTTCCTGAGTCAGTGTAGCTTATTTGTGCATCACTAGGAATTTGTCCATTTCATCTAAGTTGTATTTGTTGGCATATAGTTATTCATAGTAACTTCTTATGATTTCTTTTATATCTTCAGGGTCTGTGATAATGCACCCCTTCTCATTTCTGATTTTGTTTAGTTGCATCCTCTCTCTTTTTTTCTTTGTCAGTCTTGCTAGTGACCCATCAATTTTATTTATTTTTCTTAAAGGACCAACTCTTGGTTCCATTGATTCTTTCTATTGTTTTGTTCTCCCATTAATTTATCTGTTTTTTAACCTTTGTCATTTCTCTTCTTCTTTGTGGTTAGTTTGCTGTTTTTTCTCAAGTTCCTCCAAGTGCACTGTTAAGTTCTCAATTTGATTTGTTTCAGGACAGGTATAGGCACAGATTAGGGATGTTACACTGATACTTGTGAACATGAGCGCCCAGTGGCCAGGGAGTATGTAGCTATGCAGGGGCACTGGTCTTGTGGCCTAACCCTGGAGTGTGCTGGTTTAAGACACTGGGCCCTTTGTGCACATGTGTAGAACTGTGGCAGCAGGTCAGCATTATGCCTTCATGGATTGGAGGCAGATGTGACCTCCCTGTGCAGGTCAGCACTTTTTCAGAACTGAGAAGAGTGGCTGAGGGCTGTGCATATGTGCAGTTCTAGGAATGCTGTGAAGTGTGGTTCCCAGAGCTGAAGGATGTGATTGCAGACCTGAGCATATGTATGGGCCTAGAGTGCCATAAAGAGATGTACAGAGCTCTCAGGGTGTGGAGTGAGGCTGTGCAACACTATGGGCATGGGGCAGGGGTAGCCTAGGTGTGGAGGTTGCTACATACTTTGATTACATTCTTCTACAATCATGTTAATGTCCAAAGCTATGTGTTTTAGCTATTTTTTAAACCTCAGTAAGTATTTTAATCTTTAAGGCTGTAATAATTATATAATATTTATCTTATTTCTAGGTTTAATTCCCTTTTTACAATCTCTACAAAAATAATTTGTCAAACCTTTCAACACTCTGATAATAAAGGACAATAACCACTGCCTTACAAAACATTGCCCAGGCACATAAAAAAATTGAGTTCTAAAGATCTCCTCAGTTACACACTGCCACACTTGAACTATGATGATTTCTTTCTCTTGTGTAGAAACAAGAAAGAGGAAGTACTGCATAAACCTTAATCTCCTACCTAGACAATGTTCCATAAATCTGTAGGCTATTTAGTACATCATTTCAGAAATCATACTGATTTTTACAAAGAAATTTCCTTTTCTGTGAATTAGTTCAGGACCTATTTATTTGTACCCAGATAAAATTATTGTACAATTGAGTACTTAATTTTTTAGAGCCTATTTTAATTAACAGAGGCAAACTGGAATATTATATACTTGGGAATTTTAATATTTTTAACTGACATACAATTTAATATGTATTATAGCTGGTGCAACAGAATCACATAGTTTGCCAAATTAAACAATATATATAATCACATTTACTCCTTTATAACAATGACATAAAGTGATCTGTATGAAGTAGCTTGATTAAACAGTTGCACCTGGATTATACTGAAACAGTTCTTTTGGAATTGGAGGAAACCTGACAGACCAAACACTTTCTTTGCAAAAGTAAAAGATTTACTTAGTGCTATCACTGAGTCATGTGCCAAATGCCTCACCAAGATGTTATAGACCACTATAAAAATAAACACTATTTAAGACTAGGGATCATATCCCTTGTTTGGGTATTCTGTAATATCCCCCTTGTCTTGCATAGTGCCTGACATCATGTAGGTACTCAAATATTTCTTGAATAATTAATTCTGATAAAAATATTTTATAAATTAAATTTTAAACTATCTTTCACTGTAAAAAGCTTTTACTTATTAAACAATGGAATGTATCACTTACCAGGACTCATCCTAGTTATAGATTATTTAAGGAATTCTTACAGGATTACCTTTATAAAATTCTCTATCCACTGGATAAGATTTTCTTTACTCCTAGTAGGTTTGAAAATTCCTACCTTAGTCACTACTGGACCAGGCAACCAAAAGATGATGTTGAAAAGATCAAGATTAAACTGCTACAGCAACCACCTAGAAATTAGCTATTAGGTCAAATCCCATTATGATGTCTATCAGATTATCTTGAGCCCAGATGAAATAAGACATGGGGCAGTCTGATGTTATTTGATGGGAAACCTTCTCTGGGATACACATAGCAGCAACAAATCTTGAAGGTAAGGGAATTACAAGTATTAGAAGAAAAAGCATCAAGCTGTGGGGCATTCAGAAAAGTAAGGCAAGTAATATGATACTAATATGGCAAGGAGGATCCTAAACTAGAAAAGAAGTATTCAAAAATAAACTTTATCTCTTGACAATTTTGCCCAAGACTGGTTGTGAAGATGATGATACATATAAAAATTTACATGCTGTGCTGAGCTTGACATATAGGTGTATCCTTAAGTAAAGTAAATGTAAATCACATAGTTTTAAAGTTAAATAGAGTCTTTGAGATGAGTTAATTCAATATGAAGAAGTGGCTAGCATGTGGTTGTCAGAAATTAGAGATATAAAACACACATAACTAGAATCTAAGTCTCCTTCCTCTTACTCCAGAGATATCGTCACACTATCTCACTTCAATGATTTTTTTTTATTTTTGTATTTTTAAATTTTATTTACTAATTTTTTTACATGGGCAGGCACCGGGAATCAAACCCGGGTTTCTAGCATGGCAGGTGAGAATTCTGCCACTGAGACACTGTGGCCCATCCAAAGATCTTTAATTAACATTTTTAAATGTATTGAGGGAATCATTTTGTTAATTTACCTATTTCCTAACCATTAGATATTCTGAAATATGGACCAGACTTGTAAAATGTCTATGAAATGTTGCTTTAGCCATTGTTAGCAAAACTAGCCAAAATTAGGGATTTGGAAGCTCAGCTCTTGTTTAAAAGTAAAGTCTTGCCACTCTCCAGAACTCAATTCTTAAGTTAACATTTAATAATAATTTTTTTAAAAGTTCTGTTCTTTTGATAAACAAAAGCAGTGCTCAAGATCTGCCAACAGGTCCACCACATAGTGAGAAGAATCTTGATGAGTTATCCAACTCTCTCCTAGTCCCCATTTTGGACCAACTAATGCAAGATAACACTGTATGACCAAAAAGATACAGTCTATAGCTGGGAAACTGTCAGTGAAGACCAAAGGCACAAACAGGGGCCTGGACTTGCAAGTTTGGCTGTTTTAATACCTACTAAGCTAAATGGTCCCATAATCTTTACTATCACTAACAGAATTGAATACTTTCAAAGACTTAAGTTCAAGAAAAATTTATGGTACACCAGGAAAGAGGAATCTGACATGGGGAGACTATATTTAATTGCTATGAGTCTTTTTATACATATTAAAATTTTTTTAGTTATTACAAAAATTTAATTGCA